>NC_012875.2:25080811-25138965 GCF_000003195.3 Sorghum bicolor
GGGTAGATGTGAACCTAACGATATGTCTGAAGCTTTGATTACCACTTTAGGAGAACAAGTGTGGCCCGATCTTCCGAAACTTTCTGGTAACTATCGATTTGGTGGAAACGAGAGACATATCAATCCAGCTTGCGAACAACACAATTCGAAACCCTGCAATTCTTTTTATTTTTTTTGATATTTTTCTTTTACTAAGGAGCACTCAAGAAGTAACCACAGGAAATTTGAGCTTAAACAAGTGAAAGACGTGGCCTGTGGAATTTTTTGAAGATTGTGAAAAATATGAAAAAAATTTAGGAGGTGAAAACTCAAACTTCAGAGGCGAATTTGGGGATTCTAAAATTGTCGAACCCGCCGTTGGCGGGATAGACAGATCCAAAAAAAATTTCTGATCGATTTTGATATATGGAACGTCAAAATTGGAGTTCGTATGCGAAAGTTATGGCTGTTTTACGAACGGACTCTGAATTAGAGGACAAAACGGTCCGGAAGTGGGAAAAAATTGCGATGGTGGCTAGAAATTGATGGAAATAGTGGGAAAAAACAGACAAACTGGACTGTAACAAGACCTAACCAGTAACAAGACCTCGACCAGGACACAAACTCAACACTACGGACTCTGAAACTGAAATATGCAAAGGCTATGGCGCGGATGGGTTGTAGGACATGAAAACAATATGGCACTAGACTTATGCGACGAACACAAGGACACTTGAAACTAAGGGTAGATGTGAACCTAACGGCATGTCTGAAGCATTGATTACCACTTGAGGAGAACAAGTGTGGCCCGATATTCCGAAAGTTTATGGTAACTATCGATTTGGTGGAAACGAGAGACATATCAATCCAGTTTGCGAACAACACAATTCGAAACCCTACAATTCTTTTTTTTTGATATTTTTCTTTTACTTAGGAGCACTCAAGAAGTAACCACAGGAAATTTGAGCTTAAACAAGTGAATTACGTGGCCTGTGGAATTTTATGAAAATTGTGAAAAATATGAAAAAAAAAACTTTAGGAGGTGAAAACTCAAACTTCAGAGGCGAATTTGGGGATCCTATAATTGTCGAACCCGCCGTTGGCGGGGATAGACAGATCCAAAAATTGTTTCTGATCGATTTGATTTTGATATATAGAACGTCAAAATTGGAGTTCGTATGCGAAAGTTATGGCTGTTTTACGAACGGACTTTGAATTAGAGGACAAAACGGTCCGGAAGTGGGAAAAAATTGCGGTGGTGGCTATAAATTGATGGAAACAGTGGGAAAAAACACACAAACTGGAATGTAACAAGACCTAACCAGTAACAAGACCTCGACCAGGACACAAACTCAACACTAGGGACTCTGAAACTGAAATATGCAAAGGCTATGGCGCGGATGGGTTGTAGGACATGAAAACAATATGGCAATAGACTTATGGGACGAACACAAGGACACTTCAAACTAAGGGTAGATGTGAACCTAACGATATGTCTGAAGCTTTGATTACCACTTCAGGAGAACAAGTGTGGCCCGATCTTCCGAAAGTTTCTGGTAACTATCGATTTGGTGGAAACGAGAGACATATCAATCTAGCTTGCGAACAACACAATTCGAAACCCTGCAATTCTTTTTATTTTTTTTGATATTTTTCTTTTACTAAGGAGCACTCAAGAAGTAACCACAGGAAATTTGAGCATAAACAAGTGAAAGACGTGGCCTTTAGAATTTTATGAAGATTGTGAAAAATATGAAAAAAATTTAGGAGGTGAAAACTCAAACTTCAGAGGCGAATTTGGGGATTCTCAAATTGTCGAACCCGCCGTTGGCGGGATAGACAGATCCAAAAAAATTTTCTGATCGATTTTGATATATGGAACGTCAAAATTGGAGTTCGTATGCGAAAGTTATGGCTGTTTTACGAACGGACTCCGAATTAGAGGACAAAACGGTCCGGAAGTGGGAAAAATTTGCGATGGTGGCTAGAAATTGATGGAAATAGTGGGAAAAAACAGACAAACTGGACTGTAACAAGACCTAACCAGTAACAAGACCTCGACCAGGACACAAACTCAACACTACGGACTCTGAAACTGAAATATGCAAAGGCTATGGCGCGGATGGGTTGTAGGACATGAAAACAATATGGCACTAGACTTATGCGACGAACACAAGGACACTTGAAACTAAGGGTAGATGTGAACCTAACGGCATGTCTGAAGCATTGATTACCACTTGAGGAGAACAAGTGTGGCCCGATATTCCGAAAGTTTATGGTAACTATCGATTTGGTGGAAACGAGAGACATATCAATCCAGTTTGCGAACAACATAATTCGAAACCCTACAATTCTTTTTTTTGATATTTTTCTTTTACTTAGGAGCACTCAAGAAGTAACCACAGGAAATTTGAGCTTAAACAAGTGAATTACGTGGCCTGTGGAATTTTATGAAAATTGTGAAAAATATGAAAAAAAAACTTTAGGAGGTGAAAACTCAAACTTCAGAGGCGAATTTGGGGATCCTATAATTGTCGAACCCGCCGTTGGCGGGGATAGACAGATCCAAAAATTGTTTCTGATCGATTTGATTTTGATATATAGAACGTCAAAATTGGAGTTCGTATACGAAAGTTATGGCTGTTTTACGGACGGACTCTGAATTAGAGGACAAAACGGTCCGAAAGTGGGAAAAAATTGCGGTGGTGGCTAGAAATTGATGGAAACAGTGGGAAAAACACACAAACTGGAATGTAACAAGACCTAACCAGTAACAAGACCTCGACCAGGACACAAACTCAACACTAGGGACTCTGAAACTGAAATATGCAAAGGCTATGGCGCGGATGGGTTGTAGGACATGAAAACAATATGGCAATAGACTTATGGGACGAACACAAGGACACTTCAAACTAAGGGTAGATGTGAACCTAACGGTATGTCTGAAGCTTTGATTACCACTTCAGGAGAACAAGTGTGGCCCGATCTTCCGAAAGTTTCTGGTAACTATCGATTTGGTGGAAACGAGAGACATATCAATCCAGCTTGCGAACAACACAATTCGAAACCCTGCAATTCTTTTTATTTTTTTTGATATTTTTCTTTTACTAAGGAGCACTCAAGAAGTAACCACAGGAAATTTGAGCTTAAACAAGTGAAAGACGTGGCCTGTGGAATTTTTTGAAGATTGTGAAAAATATGAAAAAAATTTAGGAGGTGAAAACTCAAACTTCAGAGGCGAATTTGGGGATTCTCAAATTGTCGAACCCGCCGTTGGCGGGATAGACAGATCCAAAAAAAATTTCTGATCGATTTTGATATATGGAACGTCAAAATTGGAGTTCGTATGCGAAAGTTATGGCTGTTTTACGAACGGACTCCGAATTAGAGGACAAAACGGTCCGGAAGTGGGAAAAATTTGCGATGGTGGCTAGAAATTGATGGAAATAGTGGGAAAAAACAGACAAACTGGACTGTAACAAGACCTAACCAGTAACAAGACCTCGACCAGGACACAAACTCAACACTACGGACTCTGAAAGTGAAATATGCAAAGGCTATGGCGCGGATTGGTTGTAGGACATGAAAACAATATGGCACTAGACTTATGCGACGAACACAAGGACACTTGAAACTAAGGGTAGATGTGAACCTAACGGCATGTCTGAAGCATTGATTACCACTTGAGGAGAACAAGTGTGGCCCGATATTCCGAAAGTTTCTGGTAACTATCGATTTGGTGGAAACGAGAGACATATCAATCCAGTTTGCGAACAACACAATTCGAAACCCTACAATTCTTTTTTTTGATATTTTTCTTTTACTTAGGAGCACTCAAGAAGTAACCACAGGAAATTTGAGCTTAAACAAGTGAATTACGTGGCCTGTGGAATTTTATGAAGATTGTGAAAAATATGAAAAAAAACTTTAGGAGGTGAAAACTCAAACTTCAGAGGCGAATTTGGGGATCCTATAATTGTCGAACCCGCCGTTGGCGGGGATAGACAGATCCAAAAATTGTTTCTGATCGATTTGATTTTGATATGTAGAACGTCAAAATTGGAGTTCGTATGCGAAAGTTATGGCTGTTTTACGAACGGACTCTGAATTAGAGGACAAAACGGTCCGGAAGTGGGAAAAAATTGCGGTGGTGGCTAGAAATTGATGGAAACAGTGGGAAAAACACACAAACTGGAATGTAACAAGACCTAACCAGTAACAAGACCTCGACCAGGACACAAACTCAACACTAGGGACTCTGAAACTGAAATATGCAAAGGCTATGGTGCGGATGGGTTGTAGGACATGAAAACAATATGGCAATAGACTTATGGGACGAACACAAGGACACTTCAAACTAAGAGTAGATGTGAACCTAACGATATGTCTGAAGCTTTGATTACCACTTCAGGAGAACAAGTGTGGCCCGATCTTCCGAAACTTTCTGGTAACTATCGATTTGGTGGAAACGAGAGACATATCAATCCAGCTTGCGAACAACACAATTCGAAACCCTGCAATTCTTTTTATTTTTTTTGATATTTTTCTTTTACTAAGGAGCACTCAAGAAGTAACCACAGGAAATTTGAGCTTAAACAAGTGAAAGACGTGGCCTGTGGAATTTTTTGAAGATTGTGAAAAATATGAAAAAAATTTAGGAGGTGAAAACTCAAACTTCAGAGGCGAATTTGGGGATTCTAAAATTGTCGAACCCGCCGTTGGCGGGATAGACAGATCCAAAAAAATTTTCTGATCGATTTTGATATATGGAACGTCAAAATTGGAGTTCGTATGCGAAAGTTATGGCTGTTTTACGAACGGACTCCGAATTAGAGGACAAAACGGTCCGGAAGTGGGAAAAAATTGCGATGGTGGCTAGAAATTGATGGAAATAGTGGGAAAAAACAGACAAACTGGACTGTAACAAGACCTAACCAGTAACAAGACCTCGACCAGGACACAAACTCAACACTACGGACTCTGAAACTGAAATATGCAAAGGCTATGGCGCGGATGGGTTGTAGGACATGAAAACAATATAGCACTAGACTTATGCGACGAACACAAGGACACTTGAAACTAAGGGTAGATGTGAACCTAACGGCATGTCTGAAGCATTGATTACCACTTGAGGGGAACAAGTGTGGCCCGATATTCCGAAAGTTTCTGGTAACTATCGATTTGGTGGAAACAAGAGACATATCAATCCAGTTTGCGAACAACACAATTCGAAACCCTACAATTATTTTTTTTGATATTTTTCTTTTACTTAGGAGCACTCAAGAAGTAACCACAGGAAATTTGAGCTTAAACAAGTGAATTACGTGGCCTGTGGAATTTTATGAAGATTGTGAAAAATATGAAAAAAAACTTTAGGAGGTGAAAACTCAAACTTCAGAGGCGAATTTGGGGATCCTATAATTGTCGAACCCGCCGTTGGCGGGGATAGACAGATCCAAAAATTGTTTCTGATCGATTTGATTTTGATATATAGAACGTCAAAATTGGAGTTCGTATGCGAAAGTTATGGCTGTTTTACGAACGGACTTTGAATTAGAGGACAAAACGGTCCGGAAGTGGGAAAAAATTGCGGTGGTGGCTAGAAATTGATGGAAACAGTGGGAAAAAACACACAAGCTAGAATGTAACAAGACCTAACCAGTAACAAGACCTCGACCAGGACACAAACTCAACACTCGAGACTCTGAAACTGAAATATGCAAAGGCTATGGCGCGGATGGGTTGTAGGACATGAAAACAATATGGCAATAGACTTATGGGACGAACACAAGGACACTTCAAACTAAGGGTAGATGTGAACCTAACGATATGTCTGAAGCTTTGATTACCACTTCAGGAGAACAAGTGTGGCCCGATCTTCCGAAAGTTTCTGGTAACTATCGATTTGGTGGAAACGAGAGACATATCAATCTAGCTTGCGAACAACACAATTCGAAACCCTGCAATTCTTTTTATTTTTTTTTGATATTTTTCTTTTACTAATGAGCACTCAAGAAGTAACCACAGGAAATTTGAGCTTAAACAAGTGAAAGACGTGGCCTGTGGAATTTTTTGAAGATTATGTAAAATATGAAAAAAATTTAGGAGGTGAAAACTCAAACTTCAGAGGCGAATTTGGGGATTCTAAAATTGTCGAACCCGCCGTTGGCGGGATAGACAGATCCAAAAAAATTTTCTGATCGATTTTGATATATGGAACGTCAAAATTGCAGTTCGTATGCGAAAGTTATGGCTGTTTTACGAACGGACTCCGAATTAGAGGACAAAACGGTCCGGAAGTGGGAAAAATTTGCGATGGTGGCTAGAAATTGATGGAAATAGTGGGAAAAAACAGACAAACTGGACTGTAACAAGACCTAACCAGTAACGAGACCTCGACCAGGACACAAACTCAACACTACGGACTCTGAAACTGAAATATGCAAAGGCTATGGCGCAGATGGGTTGTAGGACATGAAAACAATATGGCACTAGACTTATGCGACGAACACAAGGACACTTGAAACTAAGGGTAGATGTGAACCTAATGGCATGTCTCAAGCATTGATTACCACTTGAGGAGAACAAGTGTGGCCCGATATTCCGAAAGTTTCTGGTAACTATCGATTTGGTGGAAACGAGAGACATATCAATCCAGTTTGCGAACAACACAATTCGAAACCCTACAATTCTTTTTTTTGATATTTTTCTTTTACTTAGGAGCACTCAAGAAGTAACCACAGGAAATTTGAGATTAAACAAGTGAATTACGTGGCCTGTGGAATTTTATGAAGATTGTGAAAAATATGAAAAAAAACTTTAGGAGGTGAAAACTCAAACTTCAGAGGCAAATTTGGGGATCCTATAATTGTCGAACCCGCCGTTGGCGGGGATAGACAGATCCAAAAATTGTTTCTGATCGATTTGATTTTGATATATAGAACGTCAAAATTGGAGTTCGTATGCGAAAGTTATGGCTGTTTTACGAACGGACTCTGAATTAGAGGACAAAACGGTCCGGAAGTGGGAAAAAATTGCGGTGGTGGCTATAAATTGATGGAAACAGTGGGAAAAAACACACAAACTGGAATGTAACAAGACCTAACCAGTAACAAGACCTCGACCAGGACACAAACTCAACACTAGGGACTCTAAAACTGAAATATGCAAAGGCTATGGCGCGGATGGGTTGTAGGACATGAAAACAATATGGCAATAGACTTATGGGACGAACACAAGGACACTTCAGACTAAGGGTATATGTGAACCTAACGATATGTCTGAAGCTTTGATTACCACTTCAGGAGAACAAGTGTGGCCCGATCTTCCGAAAGTTTCTGGTAACTATCGATTTGGTGGAAACGAGAGACATATCAATCCAGCTTGCGAACAACACAATTCGAAACCCTGCAATTCTTTTTATTTTTTTTGATATTTTTCTTTTACTAAGGAGCACTCAAGAAGTAACCACAGGAAATTTGAGCTTAAACAAGTGAAAGACGTGGCCTGTGGAATTTTTTGAAGATTGTGAAAAATATGAAAAAAATTTAGGAGGTGAAAACTCAAACTTCAGAGGCGAATTTGGGGATTCTAAAATTGTCGAACCCGCCGTTGGCGGGATAGACAGATCCAAAAAAATTTTCTGATCGATTTTGATATATGGAACGTCAAAATTGCAGTTCGTATGCGAAAGTTATGGCTGTTTTACGAACGGACTCCGAATTAGAGGACAAAACGGTCCGGAAGTGGGAAAAATTTGCGATGGTGGCTAGAAATTGATGGAAATAGTGGGAAAAAACAGACAAACTGGACTGTAACAAGACCTAACCAGTAACAAGACCTCGACCAGGACACAAACTCAACACTACGGACTCTGAAACTGAAATATGCAAAGGCTATGGCGCGGATCGGTTGTAGGACATGAAAACAATATGGCACTAGACTTATGCGACGAACACAAGGACACTGGAAACTAAGGGTAGATGTGAACCTAACGGCATGTCTGAAGCATTGATTACCACTTGAGGAGAACAAGTGTGGCCCGATATTCCGAAAGTTTCTGGTAACTATCGATTTGGTGCAAACGAGAGACATATCAATCCAGTTTGCGAACAACACAATTCGAAACCCTACAATTATTTTTTTTGATATTTTTCTTTTACTAAGGAGCACTCAAGAAGTAACCACAGGAAATTTGAGCTTAAACAAGTGAATTACGTGGCCTGTGGAATTTTATGAAGATTGTGAAAAATATGAAAAAAAACTTTAGGAGGTGAAAACTCAAACTTCAGAGGCGAATTTGGGGATCCTATAATTGTCGAACCCGCCGTTGGCGGGGATAGACAGATCCAAAAATTGTTTCTGATCGATTTGATTTTGATATATAGAACGTCAAAATTGGAGTTCGTATGCGAAAGTTATGGCTGTTTTACGAACGGACTTTGAATTAGAGGACAAAACGGTCCGGAAGTGGGAAAAAATTGCGGTGGTGGCTATAAATTGATGGAAACAGTGGGAAAAAACACACAAACTGGAATGTAACAAGACCTAACCAGTAACAAGACCTCGACCAGGACACAAACTCAACACTAGGGACTCTGAAACTGAAATATGCAAAGGCTATGGCGCGGATGGGTTGTAGGACATGAAAACAATATGGCAATAGACTTATGGGACGAACACAAGGACACTTCAAACTAAGGGTAGATGTGAACCTAACGATATGTCTGAAGCTTTGATTACCAGTTCAGGAGAACAAGTGTGGCCCGATCTTCCGAAACTTTCTGGTAACTATCGATTTGGTGGAAACGAGAGACATATCAATCTAGTTTGCGAACAACACAATTCGAAACCCTACAATTCTTTTTTTTTGATATTTTTCTTTTACTTAGGAGCACTCAAGAAGTAAACACAGGAAATTTGAGCTTAAACAAGTGAATTACGTGGCCTGTGGAATTTTATGAAGATTGTGAAAAATATGAAAAAAACTTTAGGAGGTGAAAACTCAAACTTCAGAGGCGAATTTGGGGATCCTATAATTGTCGAACCCGCCGTTGGCGGGGATAGACAGATCCAAAAATTGTTTCTGATCGATTTGATTTTGATATATAGAACGTCAAAATTGGAGTTCGTATGCGAAAGTTATGGCTGTTTTACGAACGGGCTCTGAATTAGAGGACAAAACGGTCCGGAAGTGGGAAAAAATTGCGGTGGTGGCTATAAATTGATGGAAACAGTGGGAAAAAACACACAAACTGGAATGTAACAAGACCTAACCAGTAACAAGACCTCAACCAGGACACAAACTCAACACTAGGGACTCTGAAACTGAAATATGCAAAGGCTATGGCGCGGATGGGTTGTAGGACATGAAAACAATATGGCAATAGACTTATGGGACGAACACAAGGACACTTCAAACTAAGGGTAGATGTGAACCTAACGATATGTCTGAAGCTTTGATTACCACTTCAGGAGAACAAGTGTGGCCCGATCTTCCGAAACTTTCTGGTAACTATCGATTTGGTGGAAACGAGAGACATATCAATCCAGCTTGCGAACAACACAATTCGAAACCCTGCAATTCTTTTTATTTTTTTTGATATTTTTCTTTTACTAAGGAGCACTCAAGAAGTAACCACAGGAAATTTGAGCTTAAAGAAGTGAAAGACGTGGCCTGTGGAATTTTTTGAAGATTGTGAAAAATATGAAAAAAATTTAGGAGGTGAAAACTCAAACTTCAAAGGCGAATTTGGGGATTCTAAAATTGTCGAACCCGCCGTTGGCGGGATAGACAGATCCAAAAAAAATTTCTGATCGATTTTGATATATGGAACGTCAAAATTGGAGTTCGTATGCGAAAGTTATGGCTGTTTTACGAACGGACTCCGAATTAGAGGACAAAACGGTCCAGAAGTGGGAAAAATTTGCGATGGTGGCTAGAAATTGATGGAAATAGTGGGAAAAAACAGACAAACTGGACTGTAACAAGACCTAACCAGTAAGAAGACCTCGACCAGGACACAAACTCAACACTACGGACTCTGAAACTGAAATATGCAAAGGCTATGGCGCGGATGGGTTGTAGGACATGAAAACAATATGGCACTAGACTTATGCGACGAACACAAGGACACTTGAAACTAAGGGTAGATGTTAACCTAACGGCATGTCTGAAGCATTGATTACCACTTGAGGAGAACAAGTGTGGCCCGATATTCCGAAAGTTTCTGGTAACTATCGATTTGGTGGAAACGAGAGACATATCAATCCAGTTTGCGAACAACACAATTCGAAACCCTACAATTCTTTTTTTTGATATTTTTCTTTTACTTAGGAGCACTCAAGAATTAACCACAGGAAATTTGAGCTTAAACAAGTGAATTACGTGGCCTGTGGAATTTTATGAAGATTGTGAAAAATATGAAAGAAAACTTTAGGAGGTGAAAACTCAAACTTCAGAGGCGAATTTGGGGATCCTATAATTGTCGAACCCGCCATTGGGGGGGATAGACAGATCCAAAAATTTTTTCTGATCGATTTTGATATATGGAACGTCAAAATTGGAGTTCGTATGCGAAAGTTATGGCTGTTTTACGAACGGACTCCGAATTAGAGGACAAAACGGTCCGGAAGTGAGAAAAATTTGCGGTGGTGGCTAGAAATTGATGGAAACAGTGGTAAAAAACAGACAAACTGGACTGTAACAAGACCTAACCAGTAAGAAGACCTCGACCAGGACACAAACTCAACACTACGGACTCTGAAACTGAAATATGCAAAGGCTATGGCGCGGATGGGTTGTAGGACATGAAAACAATATGGCACTAGACTTATGGGACGAACACAATGACACTTGAAACTAAGGGTAGATGTGAACCTAATGGTATGTCTGAAGCTTTGATTACCACTTGAGGAGAACAAGTGTGGCCCGATCTTCCGAAAGTTTCTGGTAACTATCGATTTGGTGGAAACGAGAGACATATCAATCCACCTTGCGAACAACACAATTCGAAACCCTGCAATTCTTTTTTTTGATATTTTTCTTTTACTTAGGAGCACTCAAGAAGTAACCACAGGAAATTTGAGCTTAAACAAGTGAATTACGTGGCCTGTGGAATTTTATGAAGATTGTGAAAAATATGAAAAAAACTTTAGGAGGTGAAAACTCAAACTTCAGAGGCAAACTTGGGGATCCTATAATTGTCGAACCCGCCGTTGGCGGGGATAGACAGATCCAAAAATTGTTTCTGATCGATTTGATTTTGATATATAGAACGTCAAAATTAGAGTTCGTATGCGAAAGTTATGGCTGTTTTACGAACGGACTCTGAATTAGAGGACAAAACGGTCCGGAAGTGGGAAAAAATTGCGGTGGTGGCTAGAAATTGATGGAAACAGTGGGAAAAAACACACAAACTAAAATGTAACAAGACCTAACCAGTAACAAGACCTCGACCAGGACACAAACTCAACACTAGGGACTCTGAAACTGAAATATGCAAAGGCTATGGCGCGGATGGGTTGTAGGACATGAAAACAATATGGCAATAGACTTATGGGACGAACACAAGGACACTTCAAACTAAGGGTAGATGTGAACCTAACGATATGTCTGAAGCTTTGATTACCACTTCAGGAGAACAAGTGTGGCCCGATCTTCCGAAACTTTCTGGTAACAATCGATTTGGTGGAAACGAGAGACATATCAATCCAGCTTGCGAACAACACAATTCGAAACCCTGCAATTCTTTTTATTTTTTTGATATTTTTCTTTTACTAAGGATCACTCAAGAAGTAACCACAGGAAATTTGAGCTTAAACAAGTGAAAGACGTGGCCTGTGGAATTTTTTGAAGATTGTGAAAAATATGAAAAAAATTTAGGAGGTGAAAACTCAAACTTCAGAGGCGAATTTGGGGATTCTAAAATTGTCGAACCCGCCGTTGGGGGGGATAGACAGATCCAAAAATTTTTTCTGATCGATTTTGATATATGGAACGTCAAAATTGGAGTTCGTATGCGAAAGTTATGGCTGTTTTGCGAACGGACTCCGAATTAGAGGACAAAACGGTCCAGAAGTGGGAAAAATTTGCGGTGGTGGCTAGAAATTGATGGAAACAGTGGGAAAAAACACACAAACTGGACTGTAACAAGACCTAACCAGTAATAATACCTCGACCAGGACACAAACTCAACACTACGGACTATGGCACTAGACTTATGGGACGAACACAAGGACACTTGAAACTAAGGGTAGATGTGAACCTAACGATATGTCTGATGGTTTGATTACCACTTGAGGAGAACAAGTGTGGCCCGATCTTCCGAAAGTTTCTCGTAACTATCGATTTGGTGGAAACGAGAGACATCAATCCAGCTTGCGAACAACACAATTCGAAACCCTGCAATTCTTTTTATTTTTTTGATATTTTTCTTTTAGTTAGGAGCACTCAAGAAGTAACCACAACAAATTTGAGCTTAAACAAGTGAAAGACGTGGCCTGTGGAATTTTTTGAAGATTGTGAAAAATATGAAAAAGAAGTTTAGGAGGTGAAAACTCAAACTTCAGAGGCGAATTTGGGGATTCTAAAATTGTCGAACCCGCCTTAGGCGGGGATAGCCAGACCAAAAAAATTTTTAAAATCGATTTTGATATATGAAACATCAAAATTGGAGTTCGTATGCGAAAGTTATGGCTGTTTTACGAACGGACTCCGAATTATAGGACAAAACGGTCCGGAAGTGAGAAAAATTTGGGGTGGTGGCTGGAAATTGATGGAAACAGTGGCAAAAAACACACAAACTGGACTGTAACAAGACCTAACCAGAAATAATACCTCGACCAGGACACAAACTCAACACTACGGACTATGGCACTAGACTTATGGGACGAACACAAGGACACTTGAAACTAAGGGTAGATGTGAACCTAACGATATGTCTGATGGTTTGATTACCACTTGAGGAGAACAAGTGTGGCCCGATCTTCCGAAAGTTTCTCGTAACTATCGATTTGGTGGAAACGAGAGACATCAATCCAGCTTGCGAACAACACAGTTGGAAACCCTGCAATTCTTTTTATTTTTTTGATATTTTTCTTTTAGTTAGGAGCACTCAAGAAGTAACCACAACAAATTTGAGCTTAAACAAGTGAAAGACGTGGCCTGTGGAATTTTTTGAAGATTGTGAAAAATATGAAAGAAAAAGTTTAGGAGGTGAAAACTCAAACTTCAGAGGCGAATTTGGGGATTCTAAAATTGTCGAACCCGCCATAGGCGGGGATAGCCAGATCAAAAAAAATTTTCTGATCGATTTTGATATATGAAACATCAAAATTGGAGTTCGTATGCGAAAGTTATGGCTGTTTTACGAACGGACTCCGAATTAGAGGACAAAACGGTCTGGAAGTGGGAAAAATTTGGGGTGGTGGCTGGAAATTGATGGAAATAGTGGGAAAAAATAGACAAACTGGACTGTAACAAGACCTAACCAGTAACAAGACCTCAACCAGAACACAAACTCAACACTACGGACTCTGAAACTGAAATATGCAAAGTCTATGGCACGGATGGGTTGTAGGACATGAAAACAATATGGCACTAGACTTATGCGACGAACACAAGGACACTTGAAACTAAGGGTAGATGTGAACCTAACGGCATGTCTGAAGCATTGATTACCACTTGAGGAGAACAAGTGTGGCCCGATATTCCGAAAGTTTCTGGTAACTATCGATTTGGTGGAAACGAGAGACATATCAATCCAGTTTGCGAACAACACAATTCGAAACCCTACAATTCTTTTTTTTTGATATTTTTCTTTTACTTAGGAGCACTCAAGAAGTAACCACAGGAAATTTGAGCTTAAACAAGTGAATTACGTGGCCTGTGGAATTTTATGAAGATTGTGAAAAATATGAAAAAAACTTTAGGAGGTGAAAACTCAAACTTCAGAGGCAAATTTGGGGATCCTATAATTGTCGAACCCACCGTTGGCGGGGATAGACAGATCCAAAAATTGTTTCTGATCGATTTGATTTTGATATATAGAACGTCAAAATTGGAGTTCGTATGCGAAAGTTATGGCTGTTTTACGAACGGACTCTGAATTAGAGGACAAAACGGTCCGGAAGTGGGAAAAAATTGCGGTGGTGGCTATAAATTCATGGAAACAGTGGGAAAAAACACACAAACTGGAATGTAACAAGACCTAACCAGTAACAAGACCTCGACCAGGACACAAACTCAACACTAGGGACTCTAAAACTGAAATATGCAAAGGCTATGGCGCGGATGGGTTGTAGGACATGAAAACAATATGGCAATAGACTTATGGGACGAACACAAGGACACTTCAGACTAAGGGTATATGTGAACCTAACGATATGTCTGAAGCTTTGATTACCACTTCAGGAGAACAAGTGTGGCCCGATCTTCCGAAAGTTTCTGGTAACTATCGATTTGGTGGAAACGAGAGACATATCAATCCAGCTTGCGAACAACACAATTCGAAACCCTGCAATTCATTTTATTTTTTTTGATATTTTTCTTTTACTAAGGAGCACTCAAGAAGTAACCACAGGAAATTTGAGCTTAAACAAGTGAAAGACGTGGCCTGTGGAATTTTTTGAAGATTGTGAAAAATATGAAAAAAATTTAGGAGGTGAAAACTCAAACTTCAGAGGCGAATTTGGGGATTCTAAAATTGTCGAACCCGCCGTTGGCGGGATAGGCAGATCCAAAAAAATTTTCTGATCGATTTTGATATATGGAACGTCAAAATTGCAGTTCGTATGCGAAAGTTATGGCTGTTTTACGAACGGACTCCGAATTAGAGGACAAAACGGTCCGGAAGTGGGAAAAATTTGCGATGGTGGCTAGAAATTGATGGAAATAGTGGGAAAAAACAGAAAAACTGGACTGTAACAAGACCTAACCAGTAACAAGACCTCAACCAGAACACAAACTCAACACTACGGACTCTGAAACTGAAATATGCAAAGGCTATGGCGCGGATCGGTTGTAGGACATGAAAACAATATGGCACTAGACTTATGCGACGAACACAAGGACACTGGAAACTAAGGGTAGATGTGAACCTAACGGCATGTCTGAAGCATTGATTACCACTTGAGGAGAACAAGTGTGGCCCGATATTCCGAAAGTTTCTGGTAACTATCGATTTGGTGCAAACGAGAGACATATCAATCCAGTTTGCGAACAACACAATTCGAAACCCTACAATTATTTTTTTTGATATTTTTCTTTTACTTAGGAGCACTCAAGAAGTAACCACAGGAAATTTGAGATTAAACAAGTGAATTACGTGGCCTGTGGAATTTTATGAAGATTGTGAAAAATATGAAAAAAAACTTTAGGAGGTGAAAACTCAAACTTCAGAGGCAAATTTGGGGATCCTATAATTGTCGAACCCGCCGTTGGCGGGGATAGACAGATCCAAAAATTGTTTCTGATCAATTTGATTTTGATATATAGAACGTCAAAATTGGAGTTCGTATGCGAAAGTTATCGCTGTTTTACGAACGGACTCTGAATTAGAGGACAAAACGGTCCGGAAGTGGGAAAAAATTGGGGTGGTGGCTATAAATTGATGGAAACAGTGGGAAAAAACACACAAACTGGAATGTAACAAGACCTAACCAGTAACAAGACCTCGACCAGGACACAAACTCAACACTAGGGACTCTGAAACTGAAATATGCAAAGGCTATGGCGCGGATGGGTTGTAGGACATGAAAACAATATGGCAATAGACTTATGGGACGAACACAAGGACACTTCAAACTAAGGGTAGATGTGAACCTAACGATATGTCTAAAGCTTTGATTACCACTTCAGGAGAACAAGTGTGGCCCGATCTTCCGAAACTTTCTGGTAACTATCGATTTGGTGGAAACGAGAGACATATCAATCCAGCTTGCGAACAACACAATTCGAAACCCTGCAATTCTTTTTATTTTTTTTGATATTTTTCTTTTACTAAGGAGCACTCAAGAAGTAACCACAGGAACTTTGAGCTTAAACAAGTGAAAGACGTGGCCTGTGGAATTTTTTGAAGATTGTGAAAATATGAAAAAAAATTTAGGAGGTGAAAACTCAAACTTCAAAGGCGAATTTGGGGATTCTAAAATTGTCGAACCCGCCGTTGGCAGGATAGACAGATCCAAAAATTGTTTCTGATCGCTTTTGATATATGGAACGTCAAAATTGGAGTTCGTATGCGAAAGTTATGGCTGTTTTACGAACGGACTCCGAATTAGAGGACAAAACGGTCCGGAAGTGGGAAAAATTTGCGATGGTGGCTAGAAATTGATGGAAATAGTGGGAAAAAACAGACAAACTGGACTGTAACAAGACCTAACCAGTAACAAGACCTCGACCAGGACACAAACTCAACACTACGGACTCTGAAACTGAAATATGCAAAGGCTATGGCGCGGATGGGTTGTAGGACATGAAAACAATATGGCACTAGACTTATGCGACGAACACAAGGACACTTGAAACTAAGGGTAGATGTGAACCTAATGGCATGTCTGAAGCATTGATTACCACTTGAGGAGAACAAGTGTGGCCCGATATTCCGAAAGTTTCTGGTAACTATCGATTTGGTGGAAACGAGAGACATATCAATCCAGTTTGCGAACAACACAATTCGAAACCCTGCAATTCTTTTTTTTTTGATATTTTTACTTTACTTAGGAGCACTCAAGAAGTAATCACAGGAAATTTGAGCTTAAACAAGTGAAAGACGTGGCCTGTGGAAATTTTTGAAGATTGTGAAAAATATGAAAAAAAACTTTAGGAGGTGAAAACTCAAACTTCAGAGGCAAATTTGGGGATTCTAAAATTGTCGAACCCGCCGTTGGCGGGGATAGACAGATCCAAAAAATTTTTCTGATCGATTTTGATATATGGAACGTCAAAATTGGAGTTCGTATGCAAAAGTTATGGCTGTTTTACGAACGGACTCCGAATTAGAGGACAAAACGGTCCAGAAGTGGGAAAAATTTACGGTGGTGGCTAGAAATTGATGGAAACAGTGGGAAAAAAACTGGACTGTAACAAGACCTAACCAGTAACAAGACCTAGACCAGGACAAAAACTCAACACTACGGACTCTGAAACTGAAATATGCAAAGGCTATGGCGCGGATGGGTTGTAGGACATGAAAACAATATGGCACTAGACTTATGGGACGAACACAAGGACACTTGAAACTAAGGGTAGATGTGAACCTAACGGTATGTCTGAAGCTTTGATTACCACTTGAGGAGAACAAGTGTGGCCCGATCTTCCGAAAGTTTCTGGTAACTATCGATTTGGTGGAAACGAGAGACATATCAATCCACCTTGCGAACAACACAATTCGAAACCCTGTAATTCTTTTTTTTTGATACTTTTACTTTACTTAGGAGCACTCAAGAAGTAATCACAGGAAATTTGAGCTTAAACAAGTGAAAGACGTGGCCTGTGGAAATTTTTGAAGATTGTGAAAAATATGAAAAAAAACTTTAGGAGGTGAAAACTCAAACTTCAGAGGCAAATTTGGGGATTCTAAAATTGTCGAACCCGCCGTTGGCGGGGATAGACAGATCCAAAAATTTTTTCTGATCGATTTTGATATATGGAACGTCAAAATTGGAGTTCGTATGCGAAAGTTATGGCTGTTTTACGAACGGACTCTGAATTAGAGGACAAAACGGTCCAGAAGTGGGAAAAATTTGCGGTGGTGGCTAGAAATTGATGGAAACAGTGGGAAAAAAACTGGACTGTAACAAGACCTAACCAGTAACAAGACCTAGACGAGGACAAAATCTCAACACTACGGACTCTGAAACTGAAATATGCAAAGGCTATGGCGCGGATGGGTTGTAGGACATGAAAACAATATGGCACTAGACTTATGGGACGAACACAAGGACACTTGAAACTAAGGGTAGATGTGAACCTAACAGTATGTCTGAAGCTTTGATTACCACTTGAGGAGAACAAGTGTGGCCCGATCTTCCGAAAGTTTCTGGTAACTATCGATTTGGTGGAAACGAGAGACATATCAATCCACCTTGCGAACAACACAATTCGAAACCCTGCAATTCTTTTTTTTTGATATTTTTACTTTACTTAGGAGCACTCAAGAAGTAATCATAGGAAATTTGAGCTTAAACAAGTGAAAGACGTGGCCTGTGGAAATTTTTGAAGATTGTGAAAAATATGAAAAAAAACTTTAGGAGGTGAAAACTCAAACTTCAGAGGCAAATTTGGGGATTCTAAAATTGTCGAACCCGCCGTTGGCGGTGATAGACAGATCCAAAAATTTTTTCTGATCGATTTTGATATATGGAACGTCAAAATTGGAGTTCGTATGCGAAAGTTATGGCTGTTTTACGAACGGACTCCGAATTAGTGGACAAAACGGTCCAGAAGTGGGAAAAATTTGCGGTGGTGGCTAGAAATTGATGGAAACAGTGGGAAAAAAACTGGACTGTAACAAGACCTAACCAGTAACAAGACCTAGACCAGGACAAAAACTCAACACTACGGACTCTGAAACTGAAATATGCAAAGGCTATGGCGCGGATGGGTTTTAGGACATGAAAACAATATGGCACTAGACTTATGGGACGAACACAAGGACACTTGAAACTAAGGGTAGATGTGAACCTAACGGTATGTCTGAAGCTTTGATTACCACTTGAGGAGAACAAGTGTGGCCCGATCTTCCGAAAGTTTCTGGTAACTATCGATTTGGTGGAAACGAGAGACATATCAATCCACCTTGCGAACAACACAATTCGAAACCCTGCAATTCTTTTTTTTTTGATATTTTTACTTTACTTAGGAGCACTCAAGAAGTAATCACAGGAAATTTGAGCTTAAACAAGTGAAAGACGTGGCCTGTGGAAATTTTTGAAGATTGTGAAAAATATGAAAAAAAACTTTAGGAGGTGAAAACTCAAACTTCAGAGGCAAATTTGGGGATTCTAAAATTGTCGAACCCGCCGTTGGCGGGGATAGACAGATCCAAAAATTTTTTCTGATCGATTTTGATATATGGAACGTCAAAATTGGAGTTCGTATGCAAAAGTTATGGCTGTTTTACGAACGGACTCCGAATTAGAGGACAAAACGGTCCAGAAGTGGGAAAAATTTGCGGTGGTGGCTAGAAATTGATGGAAACAGTGTGAAAAAAACTGGACTGTAACAAGACCTAACTAGTAACAAGACCTAGACCAGGACAAAAACTCAACACTACGGACTCTGAAACTGAAATATGCAAAGGCTATGGCGCGGATGGGTTGTAGGACATGAAAACAATATGGCACTAGACTTATGGGACGAACACAAGGACACTTGAAACTAAGGGTAGATGTGAACCTAACGGTATGTCTGAAGCTTTGATTACCACTTGAGGAGAACAAGTGTGGCCCGATCTTCCGAAAGTTTCTGGTAACTATCGATTTGGTGGAAACGAGAGACATATCAATCCACCTTGCGAACAACACAATTCGAAACCCTGCAATTCTTTTTTTTTTGATATTTTTACTTTACTTAGGAGCACTCAAGAACTAATCATAGGAAATTTGAGCTTAAACAAGTGAAAGACGTGGCCTGTGGAAATTTTTGAAGATTGTGAAAAATATGAAAAAAAACTTTAGGAGGTGAAAACTCAAACTTCAGAGGCAAATTTGGGGATTCTAAAATTGTCGAACCCGCCGTTGGCGGGGATAGACAGATCCAAAAATTTTTTCTGATCGATTTTGATATATGGAACGTCAAAATTGGAGTTCGTATGCGAAAGTTATGGCTGTTTTACGAACGGACTCTGAATTAGAGGACAAAACGGTCCAGAAGTGGGAAAAATTTGCGGTGGTGGCTAGAAATTGATGGAAACAGTGGGAAAAAAACTGGACTGTAACAAGACCTAACCAGTAACAAGACCTAGACCAGGACAAAAACTCAACACTACGGACTCTGAAACTGAAATATGCAAAGGCTATGGCGCGGATGGGTTGTAGGACATGAAAACAATATGGCACTAGACTTATGGGACGAACACAAGGACACTTGAAACTAAGGGTAGATGTGAACCTAACGGTATGTCTGAAGCTTTGATTACCACTTGAGGAGAACAAGTGTGGCCCGATCTTCCGAAAGTTTCTGGTAACTATCGATTTGGTGGAAACGAGAGACATATCAATCCACCTTGCGAACAACACAATTCGAAACCCTGCAATTCTTTTTTTTTGATATTTTTACTTTACTTAGGAGCACTCAAGAAGTAATCACAGGAAATTTGAGCTTAAACAAGTGAAAGACGTGGCCTGTGGAAATTTTTGAAGATTGTGAAAAATATGAAAAAAAAACTTTAGGAGGTGAAAACTCAAACTTCAGAGGCAAATTTGGGGATTCTAAAATTGTCGAACCCGCTGTTGGCGGGGATAGACAGATCCAAAAATTTTTTCTGATCGATTTTGATATATGGAACGTCAAAATTGGAGTTCGTATGCGAAAGTTATGGCTGTTTTACGAACGGACTCTGAATTAGAGGACAAAACGGTCCAGAAGTGGGAAAAATTTGCGGTGGTGGCTAGAAATTGATGGAAACAGTGGGAAAAAAACTGGACTGTAACAAGACCTAACCAGTAACAAGACCTAGACCAGGACAAAAACTCAACACTACGGACTCTGAAACTGAAATATGCAAAGGCTATGGCGCGGATGGGTTGTAGGACATGAAAACAATATGGCACTAGACTTATGGGACGAACACAAGGACACTTGAAACTAAGGGTAGATGTGAACCTAACGGCATGTCTGAAGCATTGATTACCACTTGAGGAGAACAAGTGTGGCCCGATCTTCCGAAAGTTTCTGGTAACTATCGATTTGGTGGAAACGAGAGACATATCAATCCACCTTGCGAACAACACAATTCGAAACCCTGCAATTCTTTTTTTTGATATTTTTACTTTACTGAGGAGCACTCAAGAAGTAATCACAGGAAATTTGAGCTTAAACAAGTGAAAGACGTGGCCTGTGGAAATTTTTGAAGATTGTGAAAAATATGAAAAAAAACTTTAGGAGGTGAAAACTCAAACTTCAGAGGCAAATTTGGGGATTCTAAAATTGTCGAACCCGCCGTTGGCGGGGATAGACAGATCCAAAAAATTTTTCTGATCGATTTTGATATATGGAACGTCAAAATTGGAGTTCGTATGCAAAAGTTATGGCTGTTTTACGAACGGACTCCGAATTAGAGGACAAAACGGTCCAGAAGTGGGAAAAATTTGCGGTGGTGGCTAGAAATTGATGGAAACAGTGGGAAAAAAACTGGACTGTAACAAGACCTAACCAGTAACAAGACCTAGACCAGGACAAAAACTCAACACTACGGACTCTGAAACTGAAATATGCAAAGGCTATGGCGCGGATGGGTTGTAGGACATGAAAACAATATGGCACTAGACTTATGGGACGAACACAAGGACACTTGAAACTAAGGGTAGATGTGAACCTAACGGTATGTCTGAAGCTTTGATTACCACTTGAGGAGAACAAGTGTGGCCCGATCTTCCGAAAGTTTCTCGTAACTATCGATTTGGTGGAAACGAGAGACATATCAATCCACCTTGCGAACAACACAATTCGAAACCGTGCAATTCTTTTTTTTTTTATATTTTTACTTTACTTAGGAGCACTCAAGAAGTAATCACAGGAAATTTGAGCTTAAACAAGTGAAAGACGTGGCCTGTGGAAATTTTTGAAGATTGTGAAAAATATGAAAAAAAAACTTTAGGAGGTGAAAACTCAAACTTCAGAGGCAAATTTGGGGATTCTAAAATTGTCGAACCCGCCGTTGGCGGGGATAGACAGATCCAAAAATTTTTTCTGATCGATTTTGATATATGGAACGTCAAAATTGGAGTTCGTATGCGAAAGTTATGGCTGTTTTACGAACGGACTCTGAATTAGAGGACAAAACGGTCCAGAAGTGGGAAAAATTTGCGGTGGTGGCTAGAAATTGATGGAAACAGTGGGAAAAAAACTGGACTGTAACAAGACCTAACCAGTAACAAGACCTAGACCAGGACAAAAACTCAACACTACGGACTCTGAAACTGAAATATGCAAAGGCTATGGCGCGGATGGGTTGTAGGACATGAAAACAATATGGCACTAGACTTATGGGACGAACACAAGGACACTTGAAACTAAGGGTAGATGTGAAGCTAACGGTATGTCTGAAGCTTTGATTACCACTTGAGGAGAACAAGTGTGGCCCGATCTTCCGAAAGTTTCTGGTAACTATCGATTTGGTGGAAACGAGAGACATATCAATCCACCTTGCGAACAACACAATTCGAAACCCTGCAATTCTTTTTTTTTTGATATTTTTACTTTACTTAGGAGCACTCAAGAAGTAATCACAGGAAATTTGAGCTTAAACAAGTGAAAGACGTGGCCTGTGGAAATTTTTGAAGATTGTGAAAAATATGAAAAAAAACTTTAGGAGGTGAAAACTCAAACTTCAGAGGCAAATTTGGGGATTCTAAAATTGTCGAACCCGCCGTTGGCGGGGATAGACAGATCCAAAAAATTTTTCTGATCGATTTTGATATATGGAACGTCAAAATTGGAGTTCGTATGCGAAAGTTATGGCTGTTTTACGAACGGACTCCGAATTAGAGGACAAAACGGTCCAGAAGTGGGAAAAATTTGCGGTGGTGGCTAGAAATTGATGGAAACAGTGGGAAAAAAACTGGACTGTAACAAGACCTAACCAGTAACAAGACCTAGACCAGGACAAAATCTCAACACTACGGACTCTGAAACTGAAATATGCAAAGGCTATGACGCGGATGGGTTGTAGGACATGAAAACAATATGGCACTAGACTTATGGGACGAACACAAGGACACTTGAAACTAAGGGTAGATGTGAACCTAACGGTATGTCTGAAGCTTTGATTACCACTTGAGGAGAACAAGTGTGGCCCGATCTTCCGAAAGTTTCTGGTAACTATCGATTTGGTGGAAACGAGAGACATATCAATCCACCTTGCGAACAACACAATTCGAAACCCTGCAATTCTTTTTTTTTGATACTTTTACTTTACTTAGGAGCACTCAAGAAGTAATCACAGGAAATTTGAGCTTAAACAAGTGAAAGACGTGGCCTGTGGAAATTTTTGAAGATTGTGAAAAATATGAAAAAAAACTTTAGGAGGTGAAAACTCAAACTTCAGAGGCAAATTTGGGGATTCTAAAATTGTCGAACCCGCCGTTGGCGGGGATAGACAGATCCAAAAATTTTTTCTGATCGATTTTGATATATGGAACGTCAAAATTGGAGTTCGTATGCAAAAGTTATGGCTGTTTTACGAACGGACTCCGAATTAGAGGACAAAACGGTCCAGAAGTGGGAAAAATTTGCGGTGGTGGCTAGAAATTGATGGAAACAGTGGGAAAAAAACTGGACTGTAACAAGACCTAACCAGTAACAAGACCTAGACCAGGACAAAAACTCAACACTACGGACTCTGAAACTGAAATATGCAAAGGCTATGGCGCGGATGGGTTGTAGGACATGAAAACAATATGGCACTAGACTTATGGGACGAACACAAGGACACTTGAAACTAAGGGTAGATGTGAACCTAACGGTATGTCTGAAGCTTTGATTACCACTTGAGGAGAACAAGTGTGGCCCGATCTTCCGAAAGTTTCTGGTAAATATCGATTTGGTGGAAACGAGAGACATATCAATCCACCTTGCGAACAACACAATTCGAAACCCTGCAATTCTTTTTTTTTGATATTTTTACTTTACTTAGGAGCACTCAAGAAGTAATCATAGGAAATTTGAGCTTAAACAAGTGAAAGACGTGGCCTGTGGAAATTTTTGAAGATTGTGAAAAATATGAAAAAAAACTTTAGGAGGTGAAAACTCAAACTTCAGAGGCAAATTTGGGGATTCTAAAATTGTCGAACCCGCCGTTGGCGGGGATAGACAGATCCAAAAATTTTTTCTGATCGATTTTGATATATGGAACGTCAAAATTGGAGTTCGTATGCGAAAGTTATGGCTGTTTTACGAACGGACTCTGAATTAGAGGACAAAACGGTCCAGAAGTGGGAAAAATTTGCGGTGGTGGCTAGAAATTGATGGAAACAGTGGGAAAAAAACTGGACTGTAACAAGACCTAACCAGTAACAAGACCTAGACCAGGACAAAAACTCAACACTACGGACTCTGAAACTGAAATATGCAAAGGCTATGGCGCGGATGGGTTGTAGGACATGAAAACAATATGGCACTAGACTTATGGGACGAACACAAGGACACTTGAAACTAAGGGTAGATGTGAACCTAACGGTATGTCTGAAGCTTTGATTACCACTTGAGGAGAACATGTGTGGCCCGATCTTCCGAAAGTTTCTGGTAACTATCGATTTGGTGGAAACGAGAGACATATCAATCCACCTTGCGAACAACACAATTCGAAACCCTGCAATTCTTTTTTTTTTTGATATTTTTACTTTACTTAGGAGCACTCAAGAAGTAATCACAGGAAATTTGAGCTTAAACAAGTGAAAGACGTGGCCTGTGGAAATTTTTGAAGATTGTGAAAAATATGAAAAAAAACTTTAGGAGGTGAAAACTCAAACTTCAGAGGCAAATTTGGGGATTCTAAAATTGTCGAACCCGCCGTTGGCGGGGATAGACAGATCCAAAAATTTTTTCTGATCGATTTTGATATATGGAACGTCAAAATTGGAGTTCGTATGCAAAAGTTATGGCTGTTTTACGAACGGACTCCGAATTAGAGGACAAAACGGTCCAGAAGTGGGAAAAATTTGCGGTGGTGGCTAGAAATTGATGGAAACAGTGGGAAAAAAACTGGACTGTAACAAGACCTAACTAGTAACAAGACCTAGACCAGGACAAAAACTCAACACTACGGACTCTGAAACTGAAATATGCAAAGGCTATGGCGCGGATGGGTTGTAGGACATGAAAACAATATGGCACTAGACTTATGGGACGAACACAAGGACACTTGAAACTAAGGGTAGATGTGAACCTAACGGTATGTCTGAAGCTTTGATTACCACTTGAGGAGAACAAGTGTGGCCCGATCTTCCGAAAGTTTCTGGTAACTATCGATTTGGTGGAAACGAGAGACATATCAATCCACCTTGCGAACAACACAATTCAAAACCCTGCAATTCTTTTTTTTTGATATTTTTACTTTACTTAGGAGCACTCAAGAAGTAATCACAGGAAATTTGAGCTTAAACAAGTGAAAGACGTGGCCTGTGGAAATTTTTGAAGATTGTGAAAAATATGAAAAAAAACTTTAGGAGGTGAAAACTCAAACTTCAGAGGCAAATTTGGGGATTCTAAAATTGTCGAACCCGCCGTTGGCGGGGATAGACAGATCCAAAAATTTTTTCTGATCGATTTTGATATATGGAACGTCAAAATTGGAGTTCGTATGCGAAAGTTATGGCTGCTTTACGAACGAACTCCGAATTAGAGGACAAAACGGTCCAGAAGTGGGAAAAATTTGCGGTGGTGGCTAGAAATTGATGGAAACAGTGGGAAAAAAACTGGACTGTAACAAGACCTAACCAGTAACAAGACCTAGACCAGGACAAAAACTCAACACTACGGACTCTGAAACTGAAATATGCAAAGGCTATGGCGCGGATGGGTTGTAGGACATGAAAACAATATGGCACTTGACTTATGGGACGAACAAAAGGACACTTGAAACTAAGGGTAGATGTGAACCTAACGGTATGTCTGAAGCTTTGATTACCACTTGAGGAGAACAAGTGTGGCCCGATCTTTCGAAAGTTTCTGGTAACTATCGATTTGGTGGAAACGAGAGACATATCAATCCACCTTGCGAACAACACAATTCGAAACCCTGCAATTCTTTTTTTTTTGATATTTTTACTTTACTTAGGAGCACTCAAGAAGTAATCACAGGAAATTTGAGCTTAAACAAGTGAAAGACGTGGCCTGTGGAAATTTTTGAAGATTGTGAAAAATATGAAAAAAAACTTTAGGAGGTGAAAACTCAAACTTCAGAGGCAAATTTGGGGATTCTAAAATTGTCGAACCCCCCGTTGGCGGGGATAGACAGATCCAAAAATTTTTTCTGATCGATTTTGATATATGGAACGTCAAAATTGGAGTTCATATGCGAAAGTTATGGCTGTTTTACGAACGGACTCCGAATTAGAGGACAAAACGGTCCAGAAGTGGGAAAAATTTGCGGTGGTGGCTAGAAATTGATGGAAACAGTGGGAAAAAAACTGGACTGTAACAAGACCTAACCAGTAACAAGACCTAGACCAGGACAAAAACTCAACACTACGGACTCTGAAACTGAAATATGCAAAGGCTATGGCGCGGATGGGTTGTAGGACATGAAAACAATATGGCACTAGACTTATGGGACGAACACAAGGACACTTGAAACTAAGGGTAGATGTGAACCTAACGGTATGTCTGAAGCTTTGATTACCACTTGAGGAGAACAAGTGTGGCCCGATCTTCCGAAAGTTTCTGGTAACTATCGATTTGGTGAAAACGAGAGACATATCAATCCACCTTGCGAACAACACAATTCGAAACCCTGCAATTCTTTTTTTTTTTGATATTTTTACTTTACTTAGGAGCACTCAAGAAGTAATCACAGGAAATTTGAGCTTAAACAAGTGAAAGACGTGGTCTGTGGAAATTTTTGAAGATTGTGAAAAATATGAAAAAAAACTTTAGGAGGTGAAAACTCAAACTTCAGAGGCAAATTTGGGGATTCTAAAATTGTCGAACCCGCCGTTGGCGGGGATAGACAGATCCAAAAATTTTTTCTGATCGATTTTGATATATGGAACGTCAAAATTGGAGTTCGTATGCGAAAGTTATGGCTGTTTTACGAACGGACTCCGAATTAGAGGACAAAACGGTCCAGAAGTGGGAAAAATTTGCGGTGGTGGCTAGAAATTGATGGAAACAGTGGGAAAAAAAACTGGACTGTAACAAGACCTAACCAGTAACAAGACCTAGACCAGGACAAAAACTCAACACTACGGACTCTGAAACTGAAATATGCAAAGGCTATGGCGCGGATGGGTTGTAGGACATGAAAACAATATGGCACTAGACTTATGGGACGAACACAAGGACACTTGAAACTAAGGGTAGATGTGAACCTAACGGTATGTCTGAAGCTTTGATTACCACTTGAGGAGAACAAGTGTGGCCCGATCTTCCGAAAGTTTCTGGTAACTATCGATTTGGTGGAAACGAGAGACATATCAATCCACCTTGCGAACAACACAATTCGAAACCCTGCAATTCTTTTTTTTTGATATTTTTACTTTACTTAGGAGCACTCAAGAAGTAATCACAGGAAATTTGAGCTTAAACAAGTGAAAGACGTGGCCTGTGGAAATTTTTGAAGATTGTGAAAAATATGAAAAAAAACTTTAGGAGGTGAAAACTCAAACTTCAGAGGCAAATTTGGGGATTCTAAAATTGTCGAACCCGCCGTTGGCGGGGATAGACAGATCCAAAAATTTTTTCTAATCGATTTTGATATATGGAACGTCAAAATTGGAGTTCGTATGCGAAAGTTATGGCTGTTTTACGAACGGACTCCGAATTAGAGGACAAAACGGTCCAGAAGTGGGAAAAATTTGCGGTGGTGGCTAGAAATTGATGGAAACAGTGGGAAAAAAACTGGACTGTAACAAGACCTAACCAGTAACAAGACCTAGACGAGGACAAAATCTCAACACTACGGACTCTGAAACTGAAATATGCAAAGGCTATGGCGCGGATGGGTTGTAGGACATGAAAACAATATGGCACTAGACTTATGGGACGAACACAAGGACACTTGAAACTAAGGGTAGATGTGAACCTAACGGTATGTCTGAAGCTTTGATTACCACTTGAGGAGAACAAGTGTGGCCCGATCTTCCGAAAGTTTCTGGTAACTATCGATTTGGTGGAAACGAGAGACATATCAATCCACCTTGCGAACAACACAATTCAAAACCCTGCAATTCTTTTTTTTTGATATTTTTACTTTACTTAGGAGCACTCAAGAAGTAATCACAGGAAATTTGAGCTTAAACAAGTGAAAGACGTGGCCTGTGGAAATTTTTGAAGATTGTGAAAAATATGAAAAAAAACTTTAGGAGGTGAAAACTCAAACTTCAGAGGCAAATTTGGGGATTCTAAAATTGTCGAACCCGCCGTTGGCGGGGATAGACAGATCCAAAAATTTTTTCTGATCGATTTTGATATATGGAACGTCAAAATTGGAGTTCGTATGCGAAAGTTATGGCTGTTTTACGAACGGACTCCGAATTAGAGGACAAAACGGTCCAGAAGTGGGAAAAATTTGCGGTGGTGGCTAGAAATTGATGGAAACAGTGTGAAAAAAAACTGGACTGTAACAAGACCTAACCAGTAACAAGACCTAGACCAGGACAAAAACTCAACACTACGGACTCTGAAACTGAAATATGCAAAGGCTATGGCGCGGATGGGTTTTAGGACATGAAAACAATATGGCACTAGACTTATGGGACGAACACAAGGACACTTGAAACTAAGGGTAGATGTGAACCTAACGGTATGTCTGAAGCTTTGATTACCACTTGAGGAGAACAAGTGTGGCCCAATCTTCCGAAAGTTTCTGGTAACTATCGATTTGGTGGAAACGAGAGACATATCAATCCACCTTGCGAACAACACAATTCGAAACCCTGCAATTCTTTTTTTTTTGATATTTTTACTTTACTTAGGAGCACTCAAGAAGTAATCACAGGAAATTTGAGCTTAAACAAGTGAAAGACGTGGCCTGTGGAAATTTTTGAAGATTGTGAAAAATATGAAAAAAAACTTTAGGAGGTGAAAACTCAAACTTCAGAGGCAAATTTGGGGATTCTAAAATTGTCGAACCCGCCGTTGGCGGGGATAGACAGATCCAAAAATTTTTTCTGATCGATTTTGATATATGGAACGTCAAAATTGGAGTTCGTATGCGAAAGTTATGGCTGTTTTACGAACGGACTCCGAATTAGAGGACAAAACGGTCCAGAAGTGAGAAAAATTTGCGGTGGTGGCTAGAAATTGATGGAAACAGTGGGAAAAAAACTGGACTGTAACAAGACCTAACCAGTAACAAGACCTAGACCAGGACAAAATCTCAACACTACGGACTCTGAAACTGAAATATGCAAAGGCTATGACGCGGATGGGTTGTAGGACATGAAAACAATATGGCACTAGACTTATGGGACGAACACAAGGACACTTGAAACTAAGGGTAGATGTGAACCTAACGGTATGTCTGAAGCTTTGATTACCACTTGAGGAGAACAAGTGTGGCCCGATCTTCCGAAAGTTTCTGGTAACTATTGATTTGGTGGAAACGAGAGACATATCAATCCACCTTGCGAACAACACAATTCGAAACCCTGCAATTCTTTTTTTTTTTGATACTTTTACTTTACTTAGGAGCACTCAAGAAGTAATCACAGGAAATTTGAGCTTAAACAAGTGAAAGACGTGGCCTGTGGAAATTTTTGAAGATTGTGAAAAATATGAAAAAAAACTTTAGGAGGTGAAAACTCAAACTTCAGAGGCAAATTTGGGGATTCTAAAATTGTCGAACCCGCCGTTGGCGGGGATAGACAGATCCAAAAATTTTTTCTGATCGATTTTGATATATGGAACGTCAAAATTGGAGTTCGTATGCGAAAGTTATGGCTGTTTTACGAACGGACTCCGAATTAGAGGACAAAACGGTCCAGAAGTGAGAAAAATTTGCGGTGGTGGCTAGAAATTGATGGAAACAGTGGGAAAAAAACTGGACTGTAACAAGACCTAACCAGTAACAAGACCTAGACCAGGACAAAAACTCAACAGTACGGACTCTGAAACTGAAATATGCAAAGGCTATGACGCGGATGGGTTGTAGGACATGAAAACAATATGGCACTAGACTTATGGGACGAACACAAGGACACTTGAAACTAAGGGTAGATGTGAACCTAACGGTATGTCTGAAGCTTTGATTACCACTTGAGGAGAACAAGTGTGGCCCGATCTTCCGAAAGTTTCTGGTAACTATCGATTTGGTGGAAACGAGAGACATATCAATCCACCTTGCGAACAACACAATTCGAAACCCTGCAATTCTTTTTTTTTGATATTTTTACTTTACTTAGGAGCACTCAAGAAGTAATCACAGGAAATTTGAGCTTAAACAAGTGAAAGACGTGGCCTGTGGAAATTTTTGAAGATTGTGAAAAATATGAAAAAAAACTTTAGGAGGTGAAAACTCAAACTTCAGAGGCAAATTTGGGGATTCTAAAATTGTCGAACCCGCCGTTGGCGGTGATAGACAGATCCAAAAATTTTTTCTGATCTATTTTGATATATGGAACGTCAAAATTGGAGTTCGTATGCGAAAGTTATGGCTGTTTTACGAACGGACTCCGAATTAGAGGACAAAACGGTCCAGAAGTGGGAAAAATTTGCGGTGGTGGCTAGAAATTGATGGAAACAGTGGGAAAAAAACTGGACTGTAACAAGACCTAACCAGTAACAAGACCTAGACCAGGACAAAAACTCAACACTACGGACTCTGAAACTGAAATATGCAAAGGCTATGGCGCGGATGGGTTGTAGGACATGAAAACAATATGGCACTAGACTTATGGGACGAACACAAGGACACTTGAAACTAAGGGTAGATGTGAACCTAACGGTATGTCTGAAGCTTTGATTACCACTTGAGGAGAACAAGTGTGGCCCGATCTTCCGAAAGTTTCTGGTAACTATCGATTTGGTGGAAACGAGAGACATATCAATCCACCTTGCGAACAACACAATTCGAAACCCTGCAATTCTTTTTTTTTGATATTTTTACTTTACTTAGGAGCACTCAAGAAGTAATCACAGGAAATTTGAGCTTAAACAAGTGAAAGACGTGGCCTGTGGAAATTTTTGAAGATTGTGAAAAATATGAAAAAAAACTTTAGGAGGTGAAAACTCAAACTTCAGAGGCAAATTTGGGGATAATAAAATTGTCGAACCCGCCTTTGGCGGTTATAGACAGATCCAAAAAATTTTTCTGATCGATTTTGATATATGGAACGTCAAAATTGGAGTTCGTATGCGAAAGTTATGGCTGTTTTACCAACGGACTCCGAATTAGAGGACAAAACGGTCCAGAAGTGGGAAAAATTTGCGGTGGTGGCTAGAAATTGATGGAAACAGTGGGAAAAAAAACTGGACTGTAACAAGACCTAACCAGTAACAAGACCTAGACCAGGACAAAAACTCAACACTACGGACTCTGAAACTGAAATATGCAAAGGCTATGGCGCGGATGGGTTGTAGGACATGAAAACAATATGGCACTAGACTTATGGGACGAACACAAGGACACTTGAAACTAAGGGTAGATGTGAACCTAACGGTATGTCTGAAGCTTTGATTACCACTTGAGGAGAACAAGTGTGGCCCGATCTTCCGAAAGTTTCTGGTAACTATCGATTTGGTGGAAACGAGAGACATATCAATCCACCTTGCGAACAACACAATTCGAAACCCTGCAATTCTTTTTTTTTGATATTTTTACTTTACTTAGGAGCACTCAAGAAGTAATCACAGGAAATTTGAGCTTAAACAAGTGAAAGACGTGCCCTGTGGAAATTTTTGAAGATTGTGAAAAATATGAAAAAAAACTTTAGGAGGTGAAAACTCAAACTTCAGAGGCAAATTTGGGGATTCTAAAATTGTCGAACCCGCCGTTGGCGGGGATAGACAGATCCAAAAAATTTTTATGATCGATTTTGATATATGGAACGTCAAAATTGGAGTTCGTATGCGAAAGTTATGGCTGTTTTACGAACGGACTCCGTATTAGAGGACAAAACGGTCCAGAAGTGGGAAAAATTTGCGGTGGTGGCTAGAAATTGATGGAAACAGTGTGAAAAAAAACTGGACTGTAACAAGACCTAACCAGTAACAAGACCTAGACCAGGACAAAAACTCAACACTACGGACTCTGAAACTGAAATATGCAAAGGCTATGGCGCGGATGGGTTTTAGGACATGAAAACAATATGGCACTAGACTTATGGGACGAACACAAGGACACTTGAAACTAAGGGTAGATGTGAACCTAACGGTATGTCTGAAGCTTTGATTACCACTTGAGGAGAACAAGTGTGGCCCAATCTTCCGAAAGTTTCTGGTAACTATCGATTTGGTGGAAACGAGAGACATATCAATCCACCTTGCGAACAACACAATTCAAAACCCTGCAATTCTTTTTTTTTTGATATTTTTACTTTACTTTGGAGCACTCAAGAAGTAATCACAGGAAATTTGAGCTTAAACAAGTGAAAGACGTGGCCTGTGGAAATTTTTGAAGATTGTGAAAAATATAAAAAAAAAACTTTAGGAGGTGAAAACTCAAACTTCAGAGGCAAATTTGGGGATTCTAAAATTGTCGAACCCGCCGTTGCCAGTGATAGATAGATCCAAAAAATTTTTCTGATCGATTTTGATATATGGAACGTCAAAATTGGAGTTCGTATGCGAAAGTTATGGCTGTTTTACGAACGGACTCCGAATTAGAGGACAAAACGGTCCAGAAGTGGGAAAAATTTGCGGTGGTGGCTAGAAATTGATGGAAACAGTGGGAAAAAAACTGGACTGTAACAAGACCTAACCAGTAACAAGACCTAGACCAGGACAAAAACTCAACACTACGGACTCTGAAACTGAAATATGCAAAGGCTATGGCGCGGATGGGTTGTAGGACATGAAAACAATATGGCACTAGACTTATGGGACGAACACAAGGACACTTGAAACTAAGGGTAGATGTGAACCTAACGGTATGTCTGAAGCTTTGATTACCACTTGAGGAGAACAAGTGTGGCCCGATCTTCCGAAAGTTTCTGGTAACTATCGATTTGGTGGAAACGAGAGACATATCAATCCACCTTGCGAACAACACAATTCGAAACCCTGCAATTCTTTTTTTTTGATATTTTTACTTTACTTAGGAGCACTCAAGAAGTAATCACAGGAAATTTGAGCTTAAACAAGTGAAAGACGTGGCCTGTGGAAATTTTTGAAGATTGTGAAAAATATAAAAAAAAATTTAGGAGGTGAAAACTCAAACTTCAGAGGCAAATTTGGGGATTCTAAAATTGTCGAACCCGCCGTTGGCGGGGATAGACAGATCCAAAAAATTTTTCTGATCGATTTTGATATATGGAACGTCAAAATTGGAGTTCGTATGCGAAAGTTATGGCTGTTTTACGAACGGACTCCGAATTAGAGGACAAAACGGTCCAGAAGTGGGAAAAATTTGCGGTGGTGGCTAGAAATTGATGGAAACAGTGGGAAAAAAACTGGACTGTAACAAGACCTAACCAGTAACAAGACCTAGACCAGGACAAAAACTCAACACTACGGACTCTGAAACTGAAATATGCAAAGGCTATGGCGCGGATGGGTTGTAGGACATGAAAACAATATGGCACTAGACTTATGGAACGAACACAAGGACACTTGAAACTAAAGGTAGATGTGAACCTAACGGTATGTCTCAAGCTTTGATTACCACTTGAGGAGAACATGTGTGGCCCGATCTTCCGAAAGTTTCTGGTAACTATCGATTTGGTGGAAACGAGAGACATATCAATCCACCTTGCGAACAACACAATTCGAAACCCTGCAATTCTTTTTTTTTTGATATTTTTACTTTACTTAGGAGCACTCAAGAAGTAATCACAGGAAATTTGAGCTTAAACAACTGAAAGACGTGGCCTGTGGAAATTTTTGAAGATTGTGAAAAATATGAAAAAAAACTTTAGGAGGTGAAAACTCAAACTTCAGAGGCAAATTTGGGGATTCTAAAATTGTCGACAGATCCAAAAAATTTTTCTGATCGATTTTGATATATGGAACGTCAAAATTGGAGTTCGTATGCGAAAGTTATGGCTGTTTTACGAACGGACTCTGAATTAGAGGACAAAACGGTCCAGAAGTGGGAAAAATTTGCGGTGGTGGCTAGAAATTGATGGAAACAGTGGGAAAAAAAACAGGACTGTAACAAGACCTAACAAGACCTAGACCAGGACAAAAACTCAACACTACGGACTCTGAAACTGAAATATGCAAAGGCTATGGCGCGGATGGGTTGTACGACATGAAAACAATATGGCACTAGACTTATGGGACGAACACAAGGACACTTGAAACTAAGGGTAGATGTGAACCTAACGGTATGTCTGAAGCTTTGATTACCACTTGAGGAGAACAAGTGTGGCCCGATCTTCCGAAAGTTTCTGGTAACTATCGATTTGGTGGAAACGAGAGACATATCAATCCACCTTGCGAACAACACAATTCGAAACCCTGCAATTCTTTTTTTTTTGATATTTTTACTTTACTTAGGAGCACTCAAGAAGTAATCACAGGAAATTTGAGCTTAAACAACTGAAAGACGTGGCCTGTGGAAATTTTTGAAGATTGTGAAAAATATGAAAAAAAACTTTAGGAGGTGAAAACTCAAACTTCAGAGGCAAATTTGGGGATTCTAAAATTGTCGACAGATCCAAAAAATTTTTCTAATCGATTTTGATATATGGAACGTCAAAATTGGAGTTCGTATGCGAAAGTTATGGCTGTTTTACGAACGGACTCTGAATTAGAGGACAAAACGGTCCAGAAGTGAGAAAAATTTGCGGTGGTGGCTAGAAATTGATGGAAACAGTGGGAAAAAAACTGGACTGTAACAAGACCTAACCAGTAACAAGACCTAGACCAGGACAAAAACTCAACACTACGGACTCTGAAACTGAAATATGCAAAGGCTATGGCGCGGATGGGTTGTAGGACATGAAAACAATATGGCACTAGACTTATGGGACGAACACAAGGACACTTGAAACTAAAGGTAGATGTGAACCTAACGGTATGTCTCAAGCTTTGATTACCACTTGAGGAGAACATGTGTGGCCCGATCTTCCGAAAGTTTCTGGTAACTATCGATTTGGTGGAAACGAGAGACATATCAATCCACCTTGCGAACAACACAATTCGAAACCCTGCAATTCTTTTTTTTTTGATATTTTTACTTTACTTAGGAGCACTCAAGAAGTAATCACAGGAAATTTGAGCTTAAACAACTGAAAGACGTGGCCTGTGGAAATTTTTGAAGATTGTGAAAAATATGAAAAAAAACTTTAGGAGGTGAAAACTCAAACTTCAGAGGCAAATTTGGGGATTCTAAAATTGTCGACAGATCCAAAAAATTTTTCTAATCGATTTTGATATATGGAACGTCAAAATTGGAGTTCGTATGCGAAAGTTATGGCTGTTTTACCAACGGACTCCGAATTAGAGGACAAAACGGTCCAGAAGTGGGAAAAATTTGCGGTGGTGGCTAGAAATTGATGGAAACAGTGGGAAAAAAAACTGGACTGTAACAAGACCTAACCAGTAACAAGACCTAGACCAGGACAAAAACTCAACACTACGGACTCTGAAACTGAAATATGCAAAGGCTATGGCGCGGATGGGTTGTAGGACATGAAAACAATATGGCACTAGACTTATGGGACGAACACAAGGACACTTGAAACTAAGGGTAGATGTGAACCTAACGGTATGTCTGAAGCTTTGATTACCACTTGAGGAGAACAAGTGTGGCCCGATCTTCCGAAAGTTTCTGGTAACTATCGATTTGGTGGAAACGAGAGACATATCAATCCACCTTGCGAACAACACAATTCGAAACCCTGCAATTCTTTTTTTTTGATATTTTTACTTTACTTAGGAGCACTCAAGAAGTAATCACAGGAAATTTGAGCTTAAACAAGTGAAAGACGTGGCCTGTGGAAATTTTTGAAGATTGTGAAAAATATGAAAAAAAACTTTAGGAGGTGAAAACTCAAACTTCAGAGGCAAATTTGGGGATTCTAAAATTGTCGAACCCGCCGTTGGCGGTGATAGACAGATCCAAAAATTTTTTCTGATCGATTTTGATATATGGAACGTCAAAATTGGAGTTCGTATGCGAAAGTTATGGCTGTTTTACGAACGGACTCCGAATTAGAGGACAAAACGGTCCAGAAGTGGGAAAAATTTGCGGTGGTGGCTAGAAATTGATGGAAACAGTGGGAAAAAAACTGGACTGTAACAAGACCTAACCAGTAACAAGACCTAGACCAGGACAAAAACTCAACACTACGGACTCTGAAACTGAAATATGCAAAGGCTATGGCGCGGATGGGTTGTAGGACATGAAAACAATATGGCACTAGACTTATGGGACGAACACAAGGACACTTGAAACTAAGGGTAGATGTGAACCTAACGGTATGTCTGAAGCTTTGATTACCACTTGAGGAGAACAAGTGTGGCCCGATCTTCCAAAAGTTTCTGGTAACCATCGATTTGGTGGAAACGAGAGACATATCAATCCACCTTGCGAACAACACAATTCGAAACCCTGCAATTCTTTTTTTTTTGATATTTTTACTTTACTTAGGAGCACTCAAGAAGTAATCACAGGAAATTTGAGCTTAAACAACTGAAAGACGTGGCCTGTGGAAATTTTTGAAGATTGTGAAAAATATGAAAAAAAACTTTAGGAGGTGAAAACTCAAACTTCAGAGGCAAATTTGGGGATTCTAAAATTGTCGACAGATCCAAAAAATTTTTCTAATCGATTTTGATATATGGAACGTCAAAATTGGAGTTCGTATGCGAAAGTTATGGCTGTTTTACGAACGGACTCCGAATTAGAGGACAAAACGGTCCAGAAGTGGGAAAAATTTGCGGTGGTGGCTAGAAATTGATGGAAACAGTGGGAAAAAAACTGGACTGTAACAAGACCTAACCAGTAACAAGACCTAGACCAGGACAAAAACTCAACACTACGGACTCTGAAACTGAAATATGCAAAGGCTATGGCGCGGATGGGTTGTAGGACATGAAAACAATATGGCACTAGACTTATGGGACGAACACAAGGACACTTGAAACTAAGGGTAGATGTGAACCTAACGGTATGTCTGAAGCTTTGATTACCACTTGAGGAGAACAAGTGTGGCCCGATCTTCCGAAAGTTTCTGGTAACTATCGATTTGGTGGAAACGAGAGACATATCAATCCACCTTGCGAACAACACAATTCGAAACCCTGCAATTCTTTTTTTTTGATATTTTTACTTTACTTAGGAGCACTCAAGAAGTAATCACAGGAAATTTGAGCTTAAACAAGTGAAAGACGTGGCCTGTGGAAATTTTTGAAGATTGTGAAAAATATGAAAAAAAACTTTAGGAGGTGAAAACTCAAACTTCAGAGGCAAATTTGGGGATTCTAAAATTGTCGAACCCGCCGTTGGCGTTGATAGACAGATCCAAAAATTTTTTCTGATCGATTTTGATATATGGAACGTCAAAATTGGAGTTCGTATGCGAAAGTTATGGCTGTTTTACGAACGGACTCCGAATTAGAGGACAAAACGGTCCAGAAGTGGGAAAAATTTGCGGTGGTGGCTAGAAATTGATGGAAACAGTGGGAAAAAAACTGGACTGTAACAAGACCTAACCAGTAACAAGACCTAGACCAGGACAAAAACTCAACACTACGGACTCTGAAACTGAAATATGCAAAGGCTATGGCGCGGATGGGTTGTAGGACATGAAAACAATATGGCACTAGACTTATGGGACGAACACAAGGACACTTGAAACTAAAGGTAGATGTGAACCTAACGGTATGTCTGAAGCTTTGATTACCACTTGAGGAGAACAAGTGTGGCCCGATCTTCCGAAAGTTTCTGGTAACTATCCATTTGGTGGAAACGAGAGACATATCAATCCAGTTTGCGAACAACACAATTCGAAACCCTACAATTCTTTTTTTTGATATTTTTCCTTTACGTAGGAGCACTCAAGAAGTAACCACAGGAAATTTGAGCTTAAACAAGTGAATTACGTGGCCTGTGGAATTTTATGAAGATTGTGAAAAATATGAAAAAAAACTTTAGGAGGTGAAAACTCAAACTTCAGAGGCGAATTTGGGGATCCTATAATTGTCGAATCCGCCGTTGGCGGGGATAGACAGATCCAAAAATTGTTTCTGATCGATTTGATTTTGATATATAGAACGTCAAAATTGGAGTTCGTATGCGAAAGTTATGGCTGTTTTACGAACGGACTCTGAATTAGAGGACAAAACGGTCCGGAAGTGGGAAAAAATTGCGGTGGTGGCTATAAATTGATGGAAACAGTGGGAAAAACACACAAACTGGAATGTAACAAGACCTAACCAGTAACAAGACCTCGACCAGGACACAAACTCAACACTAGAGACTCTGAAACTGAAATATGCAAAGGCTATGGCGCGGATGGGTTGTAGGATATGAAAACAATATGGCAATAGACTTATGGGACGAACACAAGGACACTTCAAACTAAGGGTAGATGTGAACCTAACGGTATGTCTGAAGCTTTGATTACCACTTGAGGAGAACAAGTGTGGCCCGATCTTCCGAAAGTTTCTGGTAACTATCGATTTGGTGGAAACGAGAGACATATCGATCCACATTGCGAACAACACAATTCGAAACCCTGCAATTCATTTTTTTTTTGATATTTTTACTTTACTTAGGAGCACTCAAGAAGTAATCACAGGAAATTTGAGCTTAAACAAGTGAAAGACGTGGCCTGTGGAAATTTTTGAAGATTGTGAAAAATATGAAAAAAACTTTAGGAGGTGAAAACTCAAACTTCAGAGGCAAATTTGGGGATTCTAAAATTGTCGAACCCGCCTATGGCGGGGATAGACAGATCCAAAAATTTTTTCTGATCAATTTTGATATATGGAACGTCAAAATTGGAGTTCGTATCCGAAAGTTATGGCTGTTTTACGAACGGACTCCGAATTAGAGGACAAAACGGTCCAGAAGTGGGAAAAATTTGCGGTGGTGGCTAGAAATTGATGGAAACAGTGGGAAAAAAACTGGACTGTAACAAGACCTAACCAGTAACAAGACCTAGACCAGGACAAAAACTCAACACTACGGACTCTGAAACTGAAATATGCAAAGGCTATGGCGCGGATGGGTTGTAGGACATGAAAACAATATGGCACTAGACTTATGGGACGAACACAAGGACACTTGAAACTATGGGTAGATGTGAACCTAACGATATGTCTGAAGCTTTGATTACCACTTCACGAGAACAAGTGTGGCCCGATCTTCCGAAACTTTCTGGTAACTATCGATTTGGTGGAAACGAGAGACATATCAATCCAGCTTGCGAACAACACAATTCGAAACCCTGCAATTCTTTTTATTTTTTTTGATATTTTTCTTTTACTAAGGAGCACTGAAGAAGTAACCACAGGAAATTTGAGCTTAAACAAGTGAAAGACGTGGCCTGTGGAATTTTTTGAAGATTGTGAAAAATATGAAAAAAATTTAGGAGGTGAAAACTCAAACTTCAGAGGCAAATTTGGGGATTCTAAAATTGTCGAACCCGCTGTTGGCGGGATAGACAGATCCAAAAAAATTTTCTGATCGATTTTGATATATGGAACGTCAAAATTGGAGTTCGTATGCGAAAGTTATGGCTGTTTTACGAACGGACTCCGAATTAGAGGACAAAACGGTCCAGAAGTGGGAAAAATTTGCGGTGGTGGCTAGAAATTGATGGAAACAGTGGGAAAAAAACTGGACTGTAACAAGACCTAACCAGTAACAAGACCTAGACCAGGACAAAAACTCAACACTACGGACTCTGAAACTGAAATATGCAAAGGCTATGGCGCGGATGGGTTGTAGGACATGAAAACAATATGGCACTAGACTTATGGGACGAACACAAGGACACTTGAAACTAAAGGTAGATGTGAACCTAACGGTATGTCTGAAGCTTTGATTACCACTTGAGGAGAACATGTGTGGCCCGATCTTCCGAAAGTTTCTGGTAACTATCGATTTGGTGGAAACGAGAGACATATCAATCCACCTTGCGAACAACACAATTCGAAACCCTGCAATTCTTTTTTTTTTGATATTTTTACTTTACTTAGGAGCACTCAAGAAGTAATCATAGGAAATTTGAGCTTAAACAACTGAAAGACGTGGCCTGTGGAAATTTTTGAAGATTGTGAAAAATATGAAAAAAAACTTTAGGAGGTGAAAACTCAAACTTCAGAGGCAAATTTGGGGATTCTAAAATTGTCGACAGATCCAAAAAAATTTTCTGATCGATTTTGATATATGGAACGTCAAAATTGGAGTTCGTATGCGAAAGTTATGGCTGTTTTACGAACGGACTCTGAATTAGAGGATAAAACGGTCCAGAAGTGGGAAAAATTTGCGGTGGTGGCTAGAAATTGATGGAAACAGTGGGAAAAAAACTGGACTGTAACAAGACCTAACAAGACCTAGACCAGGACAAAAACTCAACACTACGGACTCTGAAACTGAAATATGCAAAGGCTATGGCGCGGATGGGTTGTAGGACATGAAAACAATATGGCACTAGACTTATGGGACGAACACTAGGACACTTGAAACTTAGGGTAGATGTGAACCTAACGGTATGTCTGAAGCTTTGATTACCACTTGAGGAGAACAAGTGTGGCCCGATCTTTCCGAAAGTTTCTGGTAACTATCGATTTGGTGGAAACGAGAGACATATCAATCCACCTTGCGAACAACACAATTCGAAACCCTGCAATTCTTTTTTTTTTGATATTTTTACTTTACTTAGGAGCACTCAAGAAGTAATCACAGGAAATTTGAGCTTAAACAAGTGAAAGACGTGGCCTGTGGAAATTTTTGAAGATTGTGAAAAATATGAAAAAAAACTTTAGGAGGTGAAAACTCAAACTTCAGAGGCAAATTTGGGGATTCTAAAATTGTCGAACCCGCCGTTGGCGGGGATAGACAGATCAAAAAATTGTTTCTGATCGATTTGATTTTGATATATAGAACGTCAAAATTGGAGTTCGTATGCGAAAGTTATGGCTGTTTTACGAACGGACTCCGAATTAGAGGACAAAACGGTCCAGAAGTGGGAAAAATTTGCGGTGGTGGCTAGAAATTGATGGAAACAGTGGGAAAAAAAACTGGACTGTAACAAGACCTAACCAGTAACAAGACCTAGACCAGGACAAAAACTCAACACTACGGACTCTGAAACTGAAATATGCAAAGGCTATGGCGCGGATGGGTTGTAGGACATGAAAACAATATGGCACTAGACTTATGCGACGAACACAAGGACACTTGAAACTAAGGGTAGATGTGAACCTAACGGTATGTCTCAAGCTTTGATTACCACTTGAGGAGAACAAGTGTGGCCCGATCTTCCGAAAGTTTCTGGTAACTATCGATTTGGTGGAAACGAGAGACATATCGATCCACATTGCGAACAACACAATTCGAAACCCTGCAATTCATTTTTTTTTTGATATTTTTACTTTACTTAGGAGCACTCAAGAAGTAATCACAGGAAATTTGAGCTTAAACAAGTGAAAGACGTGGCCTGTGGAAATTTTTGAAGATTGTGAAAAATATGAAAAAAAACTTTAGGAGGTGAAAACTCAAACTTCAGAGGCAAATTTGGGGATTCTAAAATTGTCGAACCCGCCTATGGCGGGGATAGACAGATCCAAAAAATTTTTCTGATCGATTTTGATATATGGAACGTCAAAATTGGAGTTCGTATGCGAAAGTTATGGCTGTTTTACCAACGGACTCCGAATTAGAGGACAAAACGGTCCAGAAGTGGGAAAAATTTGCGGTGGTGGCTAGAAATTGATGGAAACAGTGGGAAAAAAACTGGACTGTAACAAGACCTATCCAGTAACAAGACCTAGACCAGGACAAAAACTCAACACTACGGACTCTGAAACTGAAATATGCAAAGGCTATGGCGCGGATGGGTTGTAGGACATGAAAACAATATGGCACTAGACTTATGGGACGAACACAAGGACACTTGAAACTAAGGGTAGATGTGAACCTAACGGTATGTCTGAAGCTTTGATTACCACTTGAGGAGAACAAGTGTGGCCCGATCTTCCGAAAGTTTCTGGTAACCATCGATTTGGTGGAAACGAGAGACATATCAATCCACCTTGCGAACAACACAATTCGAAACCCTGCAATTCTTTTTTTTTGATATTTTTACTTTACTTAGGAGCACTCAAGAAGTAATCACAGGAAATTTGAGCTTAAACAAGTGAAAGACGTGGCCTGTGGAAATTTTTGAAGATTGTGAAAAATATGAAAAAAAACTTTAGGAGGTGAAAACTCAAACTTCAGAGGCAAATTTGGGGATTCTAAAATTGTCAAACCCGCCATTGGCGGGGATAGACAGATCCAAAAATTTTTTCTGATCGATTTTGATATATGGAACGTCAAAATTGGAGTTCGTATGCGAAAGTTATGGCTGTTTTACGAACGGACTCTGAATTAGAGGACAAAACGGTCCAGAAGTGGGAAAAATTTGCGGTGGTGGCTAGAAATTGATGGAAACAGTGGGAAAAAAACTGGACTGTAACAAGACCTAACCAGTAACAAGACCTAGACCAGGACAAAATCTCAACACTACGCACTCTGAAACTGAAATATGCAAAGGCTATGGCGCGGATGGGTTGTAGGACATGAAAACAATATGGCACTAGACTTATGGGACGAACACAAGAACACTTGAAACTAAGTGTAGATGTGAACCTACCGGTATGTCTGAAGCTTTGATTACCACTTGAGGAGAACAAGTGTGGCCCGATCTTCCGAAAGTTTCTGGTAACTATCGATTTGGTGGAAACGAGAGACATATCAATCCACCTTGCGAACAACACAATTCGAAACCCTACAATTCTTTTTTTTGATATTTTTCCTTTACGTAGGAGCATTCAAGAAGTAACCACAGGAATTTTGAGCTTAAACAAGTGAATTACGTGGCCTGTGGAATTTTATGAAGATTGTGAAAAATATGAAAAAAAACTTTAGGAGGTGAAAACTCAAACTTCAGAGGCGAATTTGGGGATCCTATAATTGTCGAACCCGCCGTTGGCGGGGATAGACAGATCCAAAAATTGTTTCTGATCGATTTGATTTTGATATATAGAACGTCAAAATTGGAGTTCGTATGCGAAAGTTATGGCTGTTTTACGAACGGACTCTGAATTAGAGGACAAAACGGTCCGGAAGTGGGAAAAAATTGCGGTGGTGGCTAGAAATTGATGGAAACAGTGGGAAAAAACACACAAACTGGAATGTAACAAGACCTAACCAGTAACAAGACCTCGACCAGGACACAAACTCAACACTAGGGACTCTGAAACTGAAATATGCAAAGGCTATGGCGCGGATGGGTTGTAGGACATGAAAACAATATGGCAATAGACTTATGGGACGAACACAAGGACACTTCAAACTAAGGGTAGATGTGAACCTAACGATATGTCCGAAGCTTTGATTACCACTTCAGGAGAACAAGTGTGGCCCGATCTTCCGAAAGTTTCTGGTAACTATCGATTTAGTGGAAACGAGAGACATATCAATCCAGCTTGCGAACAACACAATTCGAAACCCTGCAATTCTTTTTATTTTTTTTGATATTTTTCTTTTACTAAGGAGCACTCAAGAAGTAACCACCGGAAATTTGAGCTTAAACAAGTGAAAGACGTGGCCTGTGGAATTTTTTGAAGATTGTGAAAAATATGAAAAAAATTTAGGAGGTGAAAACTCAAATTTCAGAGGCGAATTTGGGGATTCTAAAATTGTCGAACCCGCCGTTGGCGGGATAGACAGATCCAAAAAAAATTTCTGATCGATTTTGATATATGGAACGTCAAAATTGGAGTTCGTATACGAAAGTTATGGTTGTTTTACGAACGGACTCCGAATTAGAGGGCAAAACGGTCCGGAAGTGGGAAAAATTTACGATGGTGGCTAGAAATTGATGGAAATAGTGGGAAAAAACAGAGAAACTGGACTGTAACAAGACCTAACCAGTAACAAGACCTCGACCAGGACACAAACTCAACACTATGGACTCTGAAACTGAAATATGCAAAGGCTATGGCGCGGATGGGTTGTAGGACATGAAAACAATATGGCACTAGACTTATGCGACGAACACAAGGACACTTGAAACTAAGGGTAGCTGTGAACCTAACGGCATGTCTGAAGCATTGATTACCACTTGAGGAGAACAAGTGTGGCCCGATCTTCTGAAAGTTTCTGGTAACTATCGATTTGGTGGAAACGAGAGACATATCAATCCAGTTTGCGAACAACACAATTCGAAACCCTACAATTCTTTTTTTTGATATTTTTCTTTTACTTAGGAGCACTCAAGAAGTAACCACAGGAAATTTGAGCTTAAACAAGTGAATTACATGGCCTGTGGAATTTTATGAAGATTGTGAAAAATATGAAAAAAAACTTTAGGAGGTGAAAACTCAAACTTCAGAGGCGAATTTGGGGATCCTATAATTGTCGAACCCGCCGTTGGCGGGGATAGACAGATCCAAAAATTGTTTCTGATCGATTTGATTTTGATATATAGAACGTCAAAATTGGAGTTCGTATGCGAAAGTTATGGCTGTTTTACGAACGGACTCTGAATTAGAGGACAAAACGGTCCGGAAGTGGGAAAAAATTGCGGTGGTGGCTAGAAATTGATGGAAACAGTGGGAAAAAACACACAAACTGGAATGTAACAAGACCTAACCAGTAACAAGACCTTGACCAGGACACAAACTCAACACTAGGGACTCTGAAACTGAAATATGCAAAGGCTATGGCGCGGATGGGTTGTAGGACATGAAAACAATATGGAAATAGACTTATGGGACGAACACAAGGACACTTCAAACTAAGGGTAGATGTGAACCTAACGATATATCTGAAGCTTTGATTACCACTTCAGGAGAACAAGTGTGGCCCGATCTTCCAAAAGTTTCTGGTAACTCTCGATTTGGTGGAAACGAGAGACATATCAATCCAGCTTGCGAACAACACAATTCGAAACCCTGCAACTCTTTTTATTTTTTTTGATATTTTTCTTTTACTAAGGAGCACCCAAGAAGTAACCACAGGAAATTTGAGCTTAAACAAGTGAAAGACGTGGCGTGTGGAATTTTTTGAAGATTGTGAAAAATATGAAAAAAATTTAGGAGGCGAAAACTCAAACTTCAGAGGCGAATTTGGGGATTCTAAAATTGTTGAACCCGCCGTTGGCGGGATAGACAGATCCAAAAAAATTTTCTGATCGATTTTGATATATGGAACGTCAAAATTGGAGTTCGTATGCGAAAGTTATGGTTGTTTTACGAACGGACTATGAATTAGAGGACAAAACGGTCCGGAAGTGGAAAAAATTTGCGATGGTGACTAGAAATTGATGGAAATAGTGGGAAAAAACAGACAAACTGGACTGTAACAAGACCTAACCAGTAACAAGACCTCGACCAGGACACAAACTCAACACTACGGACTCTGAAACTGAAATATGCAAAGGCTATGGCGCGGATGGGTTGTAGGACATGAAAACAATATGGCACTAGACTTATGCGATGAACACAAGGACAGTTGAAACTAAGGGTAGATGTGAACCTAACGATATGTCTGAAGCTTTGATTACCACTTGAGGAGAACAAGTGTGGCCCGATCTTCCGAAAGTTTCTGGTAACTATCGATTTGGTGGAAACGAGAGACATATCAATCCAGTTTGCGAACAACACAATTCGAAACCCTACAATTCTTTTTTTTTTGATATTTTTCTTTTACTTAGGAGCACTCAAGAAGTAACCACAGGAAATTTGAGCTTAAACAAGTGAATTACGTGGCCTGTGGAATTTTATGAAGATTGTGAAAAATATGAAAAAAAACTTTAGGAGGTGAAAACTCAAACTTTAGAGGCGAATTTGGGGATCCTATAATTGTCGAATCCGCCGTTGGCGGGGATAGACAGATCCAAAAATTGTTTCTGATCGATTTGATTTTGATATATAGAACGTCAAAATTGGAGTTCGTATGCGAAAGTTATGGCTGTTTTACGAACGGACTCTCAATTAGAGGACAAAACGGTCCGGAAGTGGGAAAAAATTGCGGTGGTGGCTAGAAATTGATGGAAACAGTGGGAAAAAACACACAAACTGGAATGTAACAAGACCTAACCAGTAACAAGACCTCGACCAGGAGACAAACTCAACACTAGGGACTCTGAAACTGAAATATGCAAAGGCTATGGCGCGGATGGGTTGTAGGACATGAAAACAATATGGCAATAGACTTATGGGACGAACACAAGGACACTTCAAACTAAGGGTAGATGTGAACCTAACGATATGTCTGAAGCTTTGATTACCACTTCAGGAGAACAAGTGTGGCCCGATCTTCCGAAAGTTTCTGGTAACTATCGATTTGGTGGAAACGAGAGACATATCAATCCAGTTTGCGAACAACACAATTCGAAACCCTACAATTCTTTTTTTTTTGATATTTTTCTTTTACTTAGGAGCACTCAAGAAGTAACCACAGGAAATTTGAGCTTAAACAAGTGAATTACGTGGCCTGTGGAATTTTATGAAGATTGTGAAAAATATGAAAAAAATTTAGGAGGTGAAAACTCAAACTTCAGAGGCGAATTTGGGGATTCTAAAATTGTCGAACCCGCCGTTGGTAACGGTGGGATAGACAGATCCAAAAAAATTTTCTGATCGATTTTGATATATGGAACGTCAAAATTGGAGTACGTATGCGAAAGTTATGGCTATTTTACGAACAGACTCTGAATTAGAGGACAAAACGGTCCGGAAGTGGGAAAAAATTACGGTGGTGGCTAGAAATTGATGGAAACAGTGGGAAAAAACACACAAACTGGAATGTAACAAGACCTAACCAGTAACAAGACCTCGACCTGGACACAAACTCAACACTAGGGACTCTGAAAGTGAAATATGCAAAGGCTATGGCGCGGATGGGTTGTAGGACATGAAAACAATATGGCAATAGACTTATGGGACGAACACAAGGACACTTCAAACTAAGGGTAGATGTGAACCTAACGATATGTCTGAAGCTTTGATTACCACTTCAGGAGAACAAGTGTGGCCCGATCTTCCGAAAGTTTGTGGTAACTATCGATTTGGTGGAAACGAGAGACATATCAATCCAGCTTGCGAACAACACAATTCGAAACCCTGCAATTCTTTTTATTTTTTTTGATATTTTTCTTTTACTAAGGAGCACTCAAGAAGTAACCACAGGAAATTTGAGCTTAAACAAGTGAAAGACGTGGCCTGTGGAATTTTTTGAAGATTGTGAAAAATATGAAAAAAAATTAGGAGGTGAAAACTCAAACTTCAGAGGCGAATTTGGGGATTCTAAAATTGTCGAACCCGCCGTTGGGGGGATAGACAGATCCAAAAAAATTTTCTGATAGATTTTGATATATGGAACGTCAAAATTGGAGTTCGTATGCGAAAGTTATGGCTGTTTTACGAACGGACTCCGAATTAGAGGACAAAACGGTCCGGAAGTGGGAAAAATTTGCGATGGTGGCTAGAAATTGATGGAAATAGTGGGAAAAAACAGACAAACTGGACTATAACAAGACCTAACCAGTAACAAGACCTCGACCAGGACACAAACTCAACACTACGGACTCTAAAACTGAAATATGCAAAGGCTATGGCGCGGATGGGTTGTAGGACATGAAAACAATATGGCACTAGACTTATGCGACGAACACAAGGACACTTGAAACTAAGGGTAGATGTGAACCTAACGGCATGTCTGAAGCATTGATTACCACTTGAGGAGAACAAGTGTGGCCCGATATTCCGAAAGTTTCTGGTAACTATCGATTTGGTGGAAACGAGAGACATATCCATCCAGTTTGCGAACAACACAATTCGAAACCCTACAATTCTTTTTTTGATATTTTTCTTTTACTTAGGAGCACTCAAGAAGTAACCACAGGAAATTTGAGCTTAAATAAGTAAATTACGTGGCCTGTGGAATTATATGAAGATTGTGAAAAATATGAAAAAAAACTTTAGGAGGTGAAAACTCAAACTTCAGAGGCGAATTTGGGGATCCTATAATTGTCGAACCCGCCGTTGGTGGGGATAGACAGATCCAAAAAATTTTCTGATCGATTTTGATATATGGAACGTCAAAATTGGAGTTCCTATGCGAAAGTTATGGCTGTTTTACGAACGGACTCCGAATTAGAGGACAAAACGGTCCAGAAGTGGGAAAAATTTGCGGTGGTGGCTAGAAATTGATGGAAACAGTGGGAAAAAAACTGGACTGTAACAAGACCTAACCAGTAACAAGACCTAGACCAGGAAAAAAACTCAACACTTCGGACTCTGAAACTGAAATATGCAAAGGCTATGGCGCGGATGGGTTGTAGGACATGAAAACAATATGGCACTAGACTTATGGGACGAACACAAGGACACTTGAAACTAAGGGTAGATGTGAACCTAACGGTATGTCTGAAGCATTGATTACCACTTGAGGAGAACAAGTGGGCCCGATCTTCCGAAAGTTTCTGGTAACTATCGATTTGGTGGAAACGAGAGACATATCAATCCAGTTTGCGAACAACACAATTCAAACCCTATAATTCTTTTTTTTTGATATTTTTACTTTACTTAGGAGCACTCAAGAAGTAACCACAGGAAATTTGAGCTTAAACAAGTGAAATACGTGGCCTGTGGAATTTTATGAAGATTGTGAAAAATATGAAAAAAACTTTAGGAGGTGAAAACTCAAACTTCAGAGGCGAATTTGGGGATCCAAAAATTGTTGAACCCGCCTTTGGCGGGGATAGACAGATCCAAAAATTTTTTCTGATCGATTTTGATATATGGAACGTGAAAATTGGAGTTCCTATGCGAAAGTTATGGCTATTTTACGAACGGACTCCGAATTAGAGGACAAAACGGTCCAGAAGTGGGAAAAATTTGCGGTGGTGGCTAGAAATTGATGGAAATAGTGGGAAAAAACTGGACTGTAACAAGACCTAACTAGTAACAAGACCTAGACCAGGACAAAAACTCAACACTACGGACTCTGAAACTGAAATATGCAAAGGCTATGGCGCGGATGGGTTGTAGGACATGAAAACAATATGACACTAGACTTATGGGACGAACACAAGGACACTTGAAACTAAGGGTAGATGTGAACCTAACGGTATGTCTGAAGCATTGATTACCACTTGAGGAGAACAAGTGGGCCCGATCTTCCGAAAGTTTCTGGTAACTATCGATTTGGTGGAAACGAGAGACATATCAATCCAGTTTGCGAACAACACAATTCGAAACCCTATAATTCTTTTTTTTGATATTTTTACTTTACTTAGGAGCACTCAAGAAGTAACCACAGGAAATTTGAGCTTAAACAAGTGAAATACGTGGCCTGTGGAATTTTATGAAGATTGTGAAAAATATGAAAAAAACTTTAGGAGGTGAAAACTCAAACTTCAGAGGCGAATTTGGGGATCCAAAAATTGTTGAACCCGCCTTTGGCGGGGATAGACAGATCCAAAAATTTTTTCTGATCGATTTTGATATATGGAACGTCAAAATTGGAGTTCCTATGCGAAAGTTATGGCTATTTTACGAACGGACTCCGAATTAGAGGACAAAACGGTCCAGAAGTGGGAAAAATTTGCGGTGGTGGCTAGAAATTGATGGAAATAGTGGGAAAAAACTGGACTGTAACAAGACCTAACTAGTAACAAGACCTAGACCAGGACAAAAACTCAACACTACGGACTCTGAAACTGAAATATGCAAAGGCTATGGCGCGGATGGGTTGTAGGACATGAAAACAATATGACACTAGACTTATGGGACGAACACAAGGACACTTGAAACTAAGGGTAGATGTGAACCTAACGGTATGTCTGAAGCATTGATTACCACTTGAGGAGAACAAGTGGGCCCGATCTTCCGAAAGTTTCTGGTAACTATCGATTTGGTGAAAACGAGAGACATATCAATCCAGTTTGCGAACAACACAATTCGAAACCCTATAATTCTTTTTTTTGATATTTTTACTTTACTTAGGAGCACTCAAGAAGTAACCACAGGAAATTTGAGCTTAAACAAGTGAAATACGTGGCCTGTGGAATTTTATGAAGATTGTCAAAAATATGAAAAAAACTTTAGGAGGTGAAAACTCAAACTTCAGAGGCGAATTTGGGGATCCAAAAATTGTTGAACCCGCCTTTGGCGGGGATAGACAGATCCAAAAATTTTTTCTGATCGATTTTGATATATGGAACGTCAAAATTGGAGTTCCTATGCGAAAGTTATGGCTGTTTTACGAACGGACTCCGAATTAGAGGACAAAACGGTCCAGAAGTGGGAAAAATTTGCGGTGGTGGCTAGAAATTGATGGAAATAGTGGGAAAAAAACTGGACTGTAACAAGACCTAACCAGTAACAAGACCTAGACCAGGACAAAAACTCAACACTACGGACTCTGAAACTGAAATATGCAAAGGCTATGGCGCGGATGGGTTGTAGGACATGAAAACAATATGGCACTAGACTTATGGGACGAACACAAGGACACTTGAAACTAAGGGTAGATGTGAACCTAACGGTATGTCTGAAGCATTGATTACCACTTGAGGAGAACAAGTGGGCCCGATCTTCCGAAAGTTTCTAGTAACTATCGATTTGGTGGAAACGAGAGACATATCAATCCAGTTTGCGAACAACACAATTCGAAACCCTACAATTCTTTTTTTTGATATTTTTACTTTACTTAGGAGCACTCAAGAAGTAACCACAGGAAATTTGAGCTTAAACAAGTGAAATACGTGGCCTGTGGAATTTTATGAAGATTGTGAAAAATATGAAAAAAACTTTAGGAGGTGAAAACTCAAACTTCAGAGGCGAATTTGGGGATCCAAAAATTGTTGAACCCGCCTTTGGCGGGGATAGACAGATCCAAAAATTTTTTCTGATCGATTTTGATATATGGAACGTCAAAATTGGAGTTCCTATGCGAAAGTTATGGCTGTTTTACGAACGGACTCCGAATTAGAGGACAAAACGGTCCAGAAGTGGGAAAAATTTGCGGTGGTGGCTAGAAATTGATGGAAATAGTGGGAAAAAACTGGACTGTAACAAGACCTAACCAGTAACAAGACCTAGACCAGGACAAAAACTCAACACTACGGACTCTGAAACTGAAATATGCAAAGGCTATGGCGCGGATGGGTTGTAGGACATGAAAACAATATGACACTAGACTTATGGGACGAACACAAGGACACTTGAAACTAAGGGTAGATGTGAACCTAACGGTATGTCTGAAGCATTGATTACCACTTGAGGAGAACAAGTGGGCCCGATCTTCCGAAAGTTTCTAGTAACTATCGATTTGGTGGAAACGAGAGACATATCAATCCAGTTTGCGAACAACACAATTCGAAACCCTATAATTCTTTTTTTTGATATTTTTACTTTACTTAGGAGCACTCAAGAAGTAACCACAGGAAATTTGAGCTTAAACAAGTGAAATACGTGGCCTGTGGAATTTTATGAAGATTGTGAAAAATATGAAAAAAACTTTAGGAGGTGAAAACTCAAACTTCAGAGGCGAATTTGGGGATCCAAAAATTGTTGAACCCGCCTTTGGCGGGGATAGACAGATCCAAAATTTTTTTCTGATCGATTTTGATATATGGAACGTCAAAATTGGAGTTCCTATGCGAAAGTTATGGCTGTTTTACGAACGGACTCCGAATTAGAGGACAAAACGGTCCAGAAGTGGGAAAAATTTGCGGTGGTGGCTAGAAATTGATGGAAACAGTGGGAAAAAAACTGGACTGTAACAAGACCTAACCAGTAACAAGACCTAGACCAGGACAAAAACTCAACACTACGGACTCTGAAACTGAAATATGCAAAGGCTATGGCGCGGATGGGTTGTAGGACATGAAAACAATATGGCACTAGACTTATGGGACGAACACAAGGACACTTGAAACTAAGGGTAGATGTGAACCTAACGATATGTCTGAAGCATTGATTACCACTTGAGGAGAACAAGTGGGCCCGATCTTCCGAAAGTTTCTGGTAACTATCGATTTGGTGGAAACAAGAGACATATCAATCCAGTTTGCGAACAACACAATTCGAAACCCTACAATTCTTTTTTTTGATATTTTTACTTTACTTAGGAGCACGCAAGAAGTAACCACAGGAAATTTGAGCTTAAACAAGTGAAATACGTGGCCTATGGAATTTTATGAAGATTGTGAAAAATATGAAAAAAACTTTAGGAGGTGAAAACTCAAACTTCAGAGGCGAATTTGGGGATCCAAAAATTGTTGAACCCGCCTTTGGCGGGGATAGACAGATCCAAAATTTTTTTCTGATCGATTTTGATATATGGAACGTCAAAATTGGAGTTCCTATGCGAAAGTTATGGCTGTTTTACGAACGGACTCCGAATTAGAGGACAAAACGGTCCAGAAGTGGGAAAAATTTGCGGTGGTGGCTAGAAATTGATGGAAACAGTGGGAAAAAAACTGGACTGTAACAAGACCTAGACCAGGACAAAAACTCAACACTACGGGCTCTGAAACTGAAATATGCAAAGCCTATGGCGCGGATGGGTTGTAGGACATGAAAACAATATGGCACTAGACTTATGGGACGAACACAAGGACACTTGAAACTAAGGGTAGATGTGAACCTAACGATATGTCTGAAGCATTGATTACCACTTGAGGAGAACAAGTGGGCCCGATCTTCCGAAAGTTTCTGGTAACTATCGATTTGGTGGAAACAAGAGACATATCAATCCAGTTTGCGAACAACACAATTCGAAACCCTACAATTCTTTTTTTTGATATTTTTACTTTACTTAGGAGCACTCAAGAAGTAACCACAGGAAATTTGAGCTTAAACTAGTGAAATACGTGGCCTGTGGAATTTTATGAAGATTGTGAAAAATATGAAAAAAACTTTAGGAGGTGAAAACTCAAACTTCAGAGGCGAATTTGGGGATACAAAAATTGTTGAACCCGCCAAAGGCGGGGATAGACAGATCCAAAAATTTTTTCTGATCGATTTTGATATATGGAACGTCAAAATTGGAGTTCCTATGGGAAAGTTATGGCTGTTTTACGAACGGACTCCGAATTAGAGGACAAAACGGTCCAGAAGTGGGAAAAATTTGCGGTGGTGGCTAGAAATTGATGGAAACAGTGGGAAAAAAACTGGACTGTAACAAGACCTAACCAGTAACAAGACCTAGACCAGGACAAAAACTCAACACTACGGACTCTGAAACTGAAATATGCAAAGGCTATGGCGCGGATGGGTTGTAGGACATGAAAACAATATGGCACTAGACTTATGGGACGAACACAAGGACACTTGAAACTAAGGGTAGATGTGAACCTAACGGTATGTCTGAAGCATTGATTACCACTTGAGGAGAACAAGTGGGCCCGATCTTCCGAAAGTTTCTGTTAACTATCGATTTGGTGGAAACGAGAGACATATCAATCCAATTTGCGAACAACACAATTCGAAACCCTACAATTCTTTTTTTTGATATTTTTACTTTACTTAGGAGCACTCAAGAAGTAACCACAGGAAATTTGAGCTTAAACAAGTGAAATACGTGGCCTGTGGAATTTTATGAAGATTGTGAAAAATATGAAAAAAACTTTAGGAGGTGAAAACTCAAAATTCAGAGGCGAATTTGGGGATCCAAAAATTGTTGAACCCGCCCTTGGCGGGGATAGACAGATCCAAAAATTTTTCTGATCGATTTTGATATATGGAACGTCAAAATTGGAGTTCGTATGCGAAAGTTATGGCTGTTTTACGAGCGGACTCCGAATTAGAGGACAAAACGGTCGAGAAGTGGGAAAAATTTGCGGTGGTGGCTAGAAATTGATGGAAACAGTGGGAAAAAAACTGGACTGTAACAAGACCTAACCAGTAACAAGACCTAGACCAGGACAAAAACTCAACACTACGGACTCTGAAACTGAAATATGCAAAGGCTATGGCGCGGATGGGTTGTAGGACATGAAAACAATATGGCACTAGACTTATGGGACGAACACAAGGACACTTGAAACTAAGGGTAGATGTGAACCTAACGGTATGTCTGAAGCATTGATTACCACTTGAGGAGAACAAGTGGGCCCGATCTTCCGAAAGTTTCTGTTAACTATCGATTTGGTGGAAACGAGAGACATATCAATCCAGTTTGCGAACAACACAATTCGAAACCCTACAATTCTTTTTTTTGATATTTTTACTTTACTTAGGAGCACTCAAGAAGTAACCACAGGAAATTTGAGCTTAAACAAGTGAAATACGTGGCCTGTGGAATTTTATGAAGATTGTGAAAAATATGAAAAAAACTTTAGGAGGTGAAAACTCAAACTTTAGAGGCGAATTTGGGGATCCAAAAATTGTTGAACCCGCCTTTAGCAGGGATAGACAGATCCAAAAATTTTTTCTGATCGATTTTTATATATGGAACGTCAAAATTGGAGTTCGTATGCGAAAGTTATGGCTGTTTTACGAACAGACTCCGAATTAGAGGACAAAACGGTCCGGAAGTGGGAAAAATTTGCGGTGGTGGCTAGAAATTGATGGAAACAGTGGGAAAAAACACACAAACTAGACTGTAACAAGACCTAACCAGTAACAAGACCTCGACCAGGACACAAACTCAACTCTGAAACTTAAATATGCAAAGGCTATGGCGCGGAGGGTAGATGTGAACCTAACGGCATGTCTGAAGCATTGATTACCACTTGAGGAGAACAAGTGTGGCCCGATCTTCCGAAAGTTTCTGGTAACTATCGATTTGGTGGAAACGAGAGACATATCAATCCAGTTTGCGAACAACACAATTCGAAACCCTACAATTCTTTTTTTTTGATATTTTTCTTTTACTTAGGAGCACTCAAGAAGTAACCACAGGAAATTTGAGCTTAAACAAGTGAATTACGTGGCCTGTGGAATTTTATGAAAATTGTGAAAAATATGAAAAAAAACTTTAGGAGGTGAAAACTCAAACTTCAGAGGCGAATTTGGGGATCCTATAATTGTCGAACCCGCCGTTGGGGGGGATAGACAGATCCAAAAAAATTTTCTGATCGATTTTGATATATGGAACGTCAAAATTGGAGTTCGTATGCGAAAGTTATGGCTGTTTTACGAACGGACTCCGAATTAGAGGACAAAACGGTCCGGAAGTGGGAAAAATTTGCGATGGTGGCTAGAAATTGATGGAAACAGTGGGAAAAAACAGACAAACTGGACTGTAACAAGACCTAACCAGTAACAAGACCTCGACCAGGACACAAACTCAACACTACGGACTCTGAAACTGAAATATGCAAAGGCTATGGCGCGGATGGGTTGTAGGACATGAAAACAATATGGCAATAGACTTATGCGACGAACACAAGGACACTTCAAACTAAGGGTAGATGTGAACCTAACGATATGTCAGAAGCTTTGATTACCACTTCAGGAGAACAAGTGTGGCCCGATCTTCCGAAAGTTTCTGGTAACTATCGATTTGGTGGAAACGAGAGACATATCAATCCAGCTTGCGAACAACACAATTCGAAACCCTGCAATTCTTTTTATTTTTTTGATATTTTTCTTTTACTAAGGAGCACTCAAGAAGTAACCACAGGAAATTTGAGCTTAAACAAGTGAAAGACGTGGCCTGTGGAATTTTTTGAAGATTGTGAAAAATATGAAAAAAATTTAGGAGGTGAAAACTCAAACTTCAGAGGCGAATTTGGGGATTCTAAAATTGTCGAACCCGCCGTTGGTAACGGCGGGATAGACAGATCCAAAAAAATTTTCTGATCGATTTTGATATATGGAACGTCAAAATTGGAGTACGTATGCGAAAGTTATGGCTGTTTTACGAACGGACTCCGAATTAGAGGACAAAACGGTCGAGAAGTGGGAAAAATTTGCGGTGGTGGCTAGAAATTGATGGAAACAGTGGGAAAAAAACTGGACTGTAACAAGACCTGACCAGTAACAAGACCTAGACCAGGACAAAAACTCAACACTACGGACTCTGAAACTGAAATATGCAAAGGCTATGGCGCGGATGGGTTGTAGGACATGAAAACAATATTGCACTAGACTTGTGGGACGAACACAAGGACACTTGAAACTAAGGGTAGATGTGAACCTAACGGTATGTCTGAAGCATTGATTACCACTTGAGGAGAACAAGTGGGCCCGATCTTCCGAAAGTTTCTGGTAACTATCGATTTGGTGGAAACGAGAGACATATCAATCCAGTTTGCGAACAACACAATTCGAAACCCTATAATTCTTTTTTTTGATATTTTTACTTTACTTAGGAGCACTCAAGAAGTAACCACAGGAAATTTGAGCTTAAACAAGTGAAATACGTGGCCTGTGGAATTTTATGAAGATTGTGAAAAATATGAAAAAAACTTTAGGAGGTGAAAACTCAAACTTTAGAGGCGAATTTGGGGATCCAAAAATTGTTGAACCCGCCTTTAGCAGGGATAGACAGATCCAAAAATTTTTTCTGATCGATTTTTATATATGGAACGTCAAAATTGGAGTTCGTATGCGAAAGTTATGGCTGTTTTACGAACAGACTCCGAATTAGAGGACAAAACGGTCCGGAAGTGGGAAAAATTTGCGGTGGTGGCTAGAAATTGATGGAAACAGTGGGAAAAAACACACAAACTAGACTGTAACAAGACCTAACCAGTAACAAGACCTCGACCAGGACACAAACTCAACTCTGAAACTTAAATATGCAAAGGCTATGGCGCGGAGGGTAGATGTGAACCTAACGGCATGTCTGATGCATTGATTACCACTTGAGGAGAACAAGTGTGGCCCGATCTTCCGAAAGTTTCTGGTAACTATCGATTTGGTGGAAACGAGAGACATATCAATCCAGTTTGCGAACAACACAATTCGAAACCCTACAATTCTTTTTTTTGATATTTTTCTTTTACTTAGGAGCACTCAAGAAGTAACCACAGGAAATTTGAGCTTAAACAAGTGAATTACGTGGCCTGTGGAATTTTATGAAGATTGTGAAAAATATGAAAAAAAACTTTAGGAGGTGAAAACTCAAACTTCAGAGGCGAATTTGGGGATCCTATAATTGTCGAACCCGCCGTTGGGGGGGATAGACAGATCCAAAAAAATTTTCTGATCGATTTTGATATATGGAACGTCAAAATTGGAGTTCGTATGCGAAAGTTATGGCTGTTTTACGAACGGACTCCGAATTAGAGGACAAAACGGTCCGGAAGTGGGAAAAATTTGCGATGGTGGCTAGAAATTGATGGAAATAGTGGGAAAAAACAGACAAACTGGACTGTAACAAGACCTAACCAGTAACAAGACGTCGACCAGGACACAAACTCAACACTACGGACTCTGAAACTGAAATATGCAAAGGCTATGGCGCGGATGGGTTGTAGGACATGAAAACAATATGGCACTAGACTTATGCGACGAACACAAGGACACTTGAAACTAAGGGTAGATGTGAACCTAACGGCATGTCTGAAGCATTGATTACCACTTGAGGAGAACAAGTGTGGCCCGATCTTCCGAAAGTTTCTGGTAACTATCGATTTGGTGGAAACGAGAGACATATCAATCCAGTTTGCGAACAACACAATTTGAAACCCTACAATTCTTTTTTTTGATATTTTTCTTTTACTTAGGAGCACTCAAGAAGTAACCACAGGAAATTTGAGCTTAAACAAGTGAATTACGTGGCCTGTGGAATTTTTTGAAGATTGTGAAAAATATGAAAAAAATTTAGGAGGTGAAAACTCAAACTTCAGAGGCGAATTTGGGGATTCTAAAATTGTCGAACCCGCTGTTGGCGGGATAGACAGATCCAAAAAAATTTTCTGATCGATTTTGATATATGGAACGTCAAAATTGGAGTTCGTATGCGAAAGTTATGGCTGTTTTACGAACGGACTCCGAATTAGAG
>NC_012875.2:25139065-25139853 GCF_000003195.3 Sorghum bicolor
TCTGTTTACGAACTGACTCCGAATTAGAGGACAAAACGGTCCAGAAGTGGGAAATATTTGCGGTGGTGGCTAGAAATTGATGGAAACAGTGGGAAAAAAACTGGACTGTAACAAGACCTAGACCAGGACAAAAACTCAACACTACGGGCTCTGAAACTGAAATATGCAAAGCCTATGGCGCGGATGGGTTGTAGGACATGAAAACAATATGGCACTAGACTTATGGGACGAACACAAGGACACTTGAAACTAAGGGTAGATGTGAACCTAACGATATGTCTGAAGCATTGATTACCACTTGAGGAGAACAAGTGGGCCCGATCTTCCGAAAGTTTCTGGTAACTATCGATTTGGTGGAAACAAGAGACATATCAATCCAGTTTGCGAACAACACAATTCGAAACCCTACAATTCTTTTTTTTGATATTTTTACTTTACTTAGGAGCACTCAAGAAGTAACCACAGGAAATTTGAGCTTAAACTAGTGAAATACGTGGCCTGTGGAATTTTATGAAGATTGTGAAAAATATGAAAAAAACTTTAGGAGGTGAAAACTCAAACTTCAGAGGCGAATTTGGGGATACAAAAATTGTTGAACCCGCCAAAGGCGGGGATAGACAGATCCAAAAATTTTTTCTGATCGATTTTGATATATGGAACGTCAAAATTGGAGTTCCTATGGGAAAGTTATGGCTGTTTTACGAACGGACTCCGAATTAGAGGACAAAACGGTCCAGAAGTGGGAAAAATTTGCGGTGGTGGCTAGAAATTGATGGGAACAGTGGGAA
>NC_012875.2:25153410-25198061 GCF_000003195.3 Sorghum bicolor
ATCTGAAGCTTTGATTACCACTTCAGGAGAACAAGTGTGGCCCGATCTTCCGAAACTTTCTGGTAACTATCGATTTGGTGGAAACGAGAGACATATCAATCCAGCTTGCGAACAACACAATTCGAAACCCTGCAATTCTTTTTATTTTTTTTGATATTTTTCTTTTACTAAGGAGCACTCAAGAAGTAACCACAGGAAATTTGAGCTTAAACAAGTGAAAGACGTGGCCTGTGGAATTTTTTGAAGATTGTGAAAAATATGAAAAAAATTTAGGAGGTGAAAACTCAAACTTCAGAGGCGAATTTGGGGATTCTAAAATTGTCGAACCCGCCGTTGGCGGGATAGACAGATCCAAAAAAATTTTCTGATCGATTTTGATATATGGAACGTCAAAATTGGAGTTCATATGCGAAAGTTATGGCTGTTTTACGAACGGACTCCGAATTAGAGGACAAAACGGTCCGGAAGTGGGAAAAATTTGCGATGGTGGCTAGAAATTGATGGAAATAGTGGGAAAAAACAGACAAACTGGACTGTAACAAGACCTAACCAGTAACAAGACCTCGACCAGGACACAAACTCAAAACTACGGACTCTCAAACTGAAATATGCAAAGGCTATGGCGCGGATGGGTTGTAGGACATGAAAACAATATGGCACTAGACTTATGCGACGAACACAAGGACACTTGAAACTAAGGGTAGATGTGAACCTAACGGCATGTCTGATGCATTGATTACCACTTGAGGAGAACAAGTGTGGCCCGATCTTCCGAAAGTTTCTGGTAACTATCGATTTGGTGGAAACGAGAGACATATCAATCCAGTTTGCGAACAACACAATTCGAAACCCTACAATTCTTTTTTTTGATATTTTTCTTTTACTTAGGAGCACTCAAGAAGTAACCACAGGAAATTTGAGCTTAAACAAGTGAATTACGTGGCCTGTGGAATTTTATGAAGATTGTGAAAAATATGAAAAAAATTTAGGAGGTGAAAACTCAAACTTCAGAGGCGAATTTGGGGATTCTAAAATTGTCGAACCCGCCGTTGGTAACGGCGGGATAGACACATCCAAAAAAATTTTCTGATCGATTTTGATATATGGAACGTCAAAATTGGAGTACGTATGCGAAAGTTATGGCTGTTTTACGAACGGACTCCGAATTAGAGGACAAAACAGTCCGGAAGTGGGAAAAATTTGCGATGGTGGCTAGAAATTGATGGAAACAGTGGGAAAAAACAGACAAACTGGACTGTAACAAGACCTAACCAGTAACAAGACCTCGACCAGGACACAAACTCAACACTACGGACTCTGAAACTGAAATATGCAAAGGCTATGGCGCGGATGGGTTGTAGGACATGAAAACAATATGGCAATAGACTTATGCGACGAACACAAGGACACTTCAAACTAAGGGTAGATGTGAACCTAACGATATGTCTGAAGCTTTGATTACCACTTCAGGAGAACAAGTGTGGCCCGATCTTCCGAAACTTTCTGGTAACTATCGATTTGGTGGAAACGAGAGACATATCAATCCAGCTTGCGAACAACACAATTCGAAACCCTGCAATTCTTTTTATTTTTTTTGATATTTTTCTTTTACTAAGGAGCACTCAAGAAGTAACCACAGGAAATTTGAGCTTAAACAAGTGAAAGACGTGGCCTGTGGAATTTTTTGAAGATTGTGAAAAATATGAAAAAAATTTAGGAGGTGAAAATTCAAACTTCAGAGGCGAATTTGGGGATTCTAAAATTGTCGAACCCGCCGTTGGCGGGATAGACAGATCCAAAAAAATTTTCTGATCGATTTTGATATATGGAACGTCAAAATTGGAGTTCATATGCGAAAGTTATGGCTGTTTTACGAACGGACTCCGAATTAGAGGACAAAACGGTCCAGAAGTGGGAAAAATTTGCGATGGTGGCTAGAAATTGATGGAAACAGTGGGAAAAAAACTGGACTGTAACAAGACCTAACCAGTAACAAGACCTAGACCAGGACAAAAACTCAACACTACGGACTCTGAAACTGAAATATGCAAAGGCTATGGCGCGGATGGGTTGTAGGACATGAAAACAATATGGCACTAGACTTATGGGACGAACACAAGGACACTTGAAAATAAGGGTAGATGTGAACCTAACGGTATGTCTGAAGCATTGATTACCACTTGAGGAGAACAAGTGGGCTCGATCTTCCGAAAGTTTCTAGTAACTATCGATTTGGTGGAAACGAGAGACATATCAATCCAGTTTGCGAACAACACAATTCGAAACCCTATAATTCTTTTTTTTGATATTTTTACTTTACTTAGGAGCACTCAAGAAGTAACCACAGGAAATTTGAGCTTAAACAAGTGAAATACGTGGCCTGTGGAATTTTATGAAGATTGTGAAAAATATGAAAAAAACTTTAGGAGGTGAAAACTCAAACTTCAGAGGCGAATTTGGGGATCCAAAAATTGTTGAACCCGCCTTTGGCGGGGATAGACAGATCCAAAAATTTTTTCTGATCGATTTTGATATATGGAACGTGAAAATTGGAGTTCCTATGCGAAAGTTATGGCTATTTTACGAACGGACTCCGAATTAGAGGACAAAACGGTCCAGAAGTGGGAAAAATTTGCGGTGGTGGCTAGAAATTGATGGAAATAGTGGGAAAAAACTGGACTGTAACAAGACCTAACTAGTAACAAGACCTAGACCAGGACAAAAACTCAACACTACGGACTCTGAAACTGAAATATGCAAAGGCTATGGCGCGGATGGGTTGTAGGACATGAAAACAATATGACACTAGACTTATGGGACGAACACAAGGACACTTGAAACTAAGGGTAGATGTGAACCTAACGATATGTCTGAAGCTTTGATTACCACTTCAGGAGAACAAGTGTGGCCCGATCTTCCGAAAGTTTCTGGTAACTATCGATTTGGTGAAAACGAGAGACATATCAATCCAGCTTGCGAACAACACAATTCGAAACCCTACAATTCTTTTTATTTTTTTTGATATTTTTCATTTACTAAGGAGCACTCAAGAAGTAACCTCAGGAAATTTGAGCTTCAACAAGTGAAAGACGTGGCCTGTGGAATTTTTTGAAGATTGTGAAAAATATGAAAAAAATTTAGGAGGTGAAAACTCAAACTTCAGAGGCGAATTTGGGGATTCTAAAATTGTCGAACCCGCCGTTGGCGGGATAGACAGATCCAAAAAAATTTTCTGATCGATTTTGATATATAGAACATCAAAATTGGAGTTCGTATGCGAAAGTTATGGCTGTTTTACGAACGGACTCCGAATTAGAGGACAAAACGGTCCGGAAGTGGGAAAAATTTGCGATGGTGGCTAGAAATTGATGGAAATAGTGGGAAAAAATAGACAAACTGGACTGTAACAAGACCTAACCAGCAACAAGACCTCGACCAGGACACAAACTCAACACTACGGACTCTGAAACTGAAATATGCAAAGGCTATGGCGCGGATGGGTTGTAGGACATGAAAACAATATGGCAATAGACTTATGGGACGAACACAAGGACACTTCAAACTAAGGGTAGATGTGAACCTAACGATATGTCTGAAGCTTTGATTACCACTTCAGGAGAACAAGTGTGGCCCGATCTTCCGAAAGTTTCTGGTAACTATCGATTTGGTGAAAACGAGAGACATATCAATCCAGCTTGCGAACAACACAATTCGAAACCCTACAATTCTTTTTATTTTTTTTGATATTTTTCTTTTACTAAGGAGCACTCAAGAAGTAACCACAGGAAATTTGAGCTTAAACAAGTGAAAGACGTGGCCTGTTGAATTTTTTGAAGATTGTGAAAAATATGAAAAAAATTTAGGAGGTGAAAACTCAAACTTCAGAGGCGAATTTGGGGATTCTAAAATTGTCGAACCCGCCGTTGGCGGGATAGACAGATCCAAAAAAATTTTCTAATCGATTTTGATATATGGAACGTCAAAATTGGAGTTCGTATGCGAAAGTTATGGCTGTTTTACGAACCGACTCCGAATTAGAGGACAAAACGGTCCGGAAGTGGGAAAAATTTGCGATGGTGGCTAGAAATTGATGGAAATAGTGGGAAAAAACACACAAACTGGACTGTAACAAGACCTAACCAGTAACAAGACCTCGACCAGGACACAAACTCAACACTACGGACTCTGAAACTGAAATATGCAAAGGCTATGGCGCGGATGGATTGTAGGACATGAAAACAATATGGCGCTAGACTTATGCGACGAACACAGGGACACTTGAAACTAAGGGTAGATGTGAACCTAACGGCATGTCTAAAGCATTGATTACCACTTGAGGAGAACAAGTGTGGCCCGATCTTCCGAAACTTTCTGGTAACTATCGATTTGGTGGAAACGAGAGACATATCAATCCAGCTTGCGAACAACACAATTCGAAACCCTGCAATTCTTTTTATTTTTTTTGATATTTTTCTTTTACTAAGGAGCACTCAAGAAGTAACCACAGGAAATTTGAGCTTAAACAAGTGAAAGACGTGACCTGTGGAATTTTTTGAAGATTGTGAAAAATATGAAAAAAATTTAGGAGGTGAAAACTCAAATTTCAGAGGCGAATTTGGGGATTCTAAAATTGTCGAACCCGCCGTTGGCGGGATAGACAGATCCAAAAAAATTTTCTGATCGATTTTGATATATGGAATGTCAAAATTGAAGTTCGTATGCGAAAGTTATGGCTGTTTTACGAACGGACTCCGAATTAGAGGACAAAACGGTCCGGAAGTGGGAAAAATTTGCGATGGTGGCTAAAAATTGATGGAAATAGTGGGAAAAAACAGACAAACTCGACTGTAACAAGACCTAACCAGTAACAAGACCTCGACCAGGACACAAACTCAACACTACGGACTCTGAAACTGAAATATGCAAAGGCTATGGCGCGGATGGGTTGTAGGACATGAAAACAATATGGCGCTAGACTTATGCGACGAACACAGGGACACTTGAAACTAAGGGTAGATGTGAACCTAACGGCATGTCTGAAGCATTGATTACCACTTGAGGAGAACAAGTGTGGCCCGATCTTCCGAAACTTTCTGGTAACTATCGATTTGGTGGAAACGAGAGACATATCAATCCAGCTTGCGAACAACACAATTCGAAACCCTGCAATTCTTTTTATTTTTTTTGATATTTTTCTTTTACTAAGGAGCACTCAAGAAGTAACCACAGGAAATTTGAGCTTAAACAAGTGAAAGACGTGGCCTGTGGAATTTTTTGAAGATTGTGAAAAATATGAAAAAAATTTAGGAGGTGAAAATTCAAACTTCAGAGGCGAATTTGGGGATTCTAAAATTGTCGAACCCGCCGTTGGCGGGATAGACAGATCCAAAAAAATTTTCTGATCGATTTTGATATATGGAACGTCAAAATTGGAGTTCATATGCGAAAGTTATGGCTGTTTTACGAACGGACTCCGAATTAGAGGACAAAACGGTCCGGAAGTGGGAAAAATTTGCGATGGTGGCTAGAAATTGATGGAAATAGTGGGAAAAAACAGACAAACTGGACTGTAACAAGACCTAACCAGTAACAAGACGTCGACCAGGACACAAACTCAACACTACGGACTCTGAAACTGAAATATGCAAAGGCTATGGCGCGGATGGGTTGTAGGACATGAAAACAATATGGCACTAGACTTATGCGACGAACACAAGGACACTTGAAACTAAGGGTAGATGTGAACCTAACGGCATGTCTGAAGCATTGATTACCACTTGAGGAGAACAAGTGTGGCCCGATCTTCCGAAAGTTTCTGGTAACTATCGATTTGGTGGAAACGAGAGACATATCAATCCAGTTTGCGAACAACACAATTTGAAACCCTACAATTCTTTTTTTTGATATTTTTCTTTTACTTAGGAGCACTCAAGAAGTAACCACAGGAAATTTGAGCTTAAACAAGTGAATTACGTGGCCTGTGGAATTTTATGAAGATTGTGAAAAATATGAAAAAAAACTTTAGGAGGTGAAAACTCAAACTTCAGAGGCGAATTTGGGGATCCTATAATTGTCGAACCCGCTGTTGGGGGGGATAGACAGATCCAAAAAAGATTTTCTGATCGATTTTGATATATGAAACGTCAAAATTGGAGTTCGTATGCGAAAGTTATGGCTGTTTTACGAACGGACTCCGAATTAGAGGACAAAACGGTCCGGAAGTGGGAAAAATTTGCGATGGTGGCTAGAAATTGATGGAAACAGTGGGAAAAAACAGACAAACTGGACTGTAACAAGACCTAACCAGTAACAAGACCTCGACCAGGACACAAACTCAACACTACGGACTCTGAAACTGAAATATGCAAAGGCTATGGCGCGGATGGGTTGTAGGACATGAAAACAATATGGCAATAGACTTATGCGACGAACACAAGGACACTTCAAACTAAGGGTAGATGTGAACCTAACGATATGTCAGAAGCTTTGATTACCACTTCAGGAGAACAAGTGTGGCCCGATCTTGCGAAAGTTTCTGGTAACTATCGATTTGGTGGAAACGAGAGACATATCAATCCAGCTTGCGAACAACACAATTCGAAACCCTGCAATTCTTTTTATTTTTTTGATATTTTTCTTTTACTAAGGAGCACTCAAGAAGTAACCACAGGAAATTTGAGCATAAACAAGTGAAAGACGTGGCCTGTGGAATTTTTTGAAGATTGTGAAAAATATGAAAAAAATTTAGGAGGTGAAAACTCAAACTTCAGAGGCGAATTTGAGGATTCTAAAATTGTCGAACCCGCCGTTGGTAACGGCGGGATAGACAGATCCAAAAAAATTTTCTGATCGATTTTGATATATGCAACGTCAAAATTGGAGTACGTATGCGAAAGATATGGCTGTTTTACGAACGGACTCCGAATTAGAGGACAAAACGGTCCGGAAGTGGGAAAAATTTGCGATGGTGGCTAGAAATTGATGGAAATAGTGGGAAAAAACAGACAAACTGGACTGTAACAAGACCTAACCAGTAACAAGACCTCGACCAGGACACAAACTCAACACTACGGACTCTGAAACTGAAATATGCAAAGGCTATGGCGCGGATGGGTTGTAGGACATGAAAACAATATGGCAATAGACTTATGGGACGAACACAAGGACACTTCAAACTAAGGGTAGATGTGAACCTAACGATATGTCTGAAGCTTTGATTACCACTTCAGGAGAACAAGTGTGGCCCGATCTTCCGAAACTTTCTGGTAACTATCGATTTGGTGGAAACGAGAGACATATCAATCCAGCTTGCGAACAACACAATTCGAAACCCTGCAATTCTTTTTATTTTTTTTGATATTTTTCTTTTACTAAGGAGCACTCAAGAAGTAACCACAGGAAATTTGAGCTTAAACAAGTGAAAGACGTGGCCTGTGGAATTTTTTGAAGATTGTGAAAAATATGAAAAAAATTTAGGAGGTGAAAACTCAAACTTCAGAGGCGAATTTGGGGATTCTAAAACTGTCGAACCCGCCGTTGGCGGGATAGACAGATCCAAAAAAATTTTCTGATCGATTTTGATATATGGAACGTCAAAATTGGAGTTCGTATGCGAAAGTTATGGCTGTTTTACGAACGGACTCCGAATTAGAGGACAAAACGGTCCGGAAGTGGGAAAAATTTGCGATGGTGGCTAGAAATTGATGGAAATAGTGGGAAAAAACAGACAAACTGGACTGTAACAAGACCTAACCAGTAACAAGACCTCGACCAGGACACAAACTCAACACTACGGACTCTGAAACTGAAATATGCAAAGGCTATGGCGCGGATGGGTTGTAGGACATGAAAACAATATGGCACTAGACTTATGCGACGAACACAAGGACACTTGAAACTAAGGGTAGATGTGAACCTAACGGCATGTCTGAAGCATTGATTACCACTTGAGGAGAACAAGTGTGGCCCGATCTTCCGAAAGTTTCTGGTAACTATCGATTTGGTGGAAACGAGAGACATATCAATCCAGTTTGCGAACAACACAATTCGAAACCCTACAATTCTTTTTTTTGATATTTTTCTTTTACTTAGGAGCACTCAAGAAGTAACCACAGGAAATTTGAGCTTAAACAAGTGAATTACGTGGCCTGTGGAATTTTATGAAGATTGTGAAAAATATGAAAAAAAACTTTAGGAGGTGAAAACTCAAACTTCAGAGGCGAATTTGGGGATCCTATAATTGTCGAACCCGCCGTTGGGGGGGATAGACAGATCCAAAAAAATTTTCTGATCGATTTTGATATATGGAACGTCAAAATTGGAGTTCGTATGCGAAAGTTATGGCTGTTTTACGAACGGACTCCGAATTAGAGGACAAAACGGTCCGGAAGTGGGAAAAATTTGCGATGGTGGCTAGAAATTGATGGAAACAGTGGGAAAAAACAGACAAACTGGACTGTAACAAGACCTAACCAGTAACAAGACCTCGACCAGGACACAAACTCAACACTACGGACTCTGAAACTGAAATATGCAAAGGCTATGGCGCGGATGGGTTGTAGGACATGAATACAATATGGCAATAGACTTATGGGACAACACAAGGACACTTCAAACTAAGGGTAGATGTGAACCTAACGATATGTCTGAAGCTTTGATTACCACTTCAGGAGAACAAGTGTGGCCCGATCTTCCGAAAGTTTCTGGTAACTATCGATTTGGTGGAAACGAGAGACATATCAATCCAGCTTGCGAACAACACAATTCGAAACCCTACAATTCTTTTTATTTTTTTTGATATTTTTCATTTACTAAGGAGCACTCAAGAAGTAACCTCAGGAAATTTGAGCTTCAACAAGTGAAAGACGTGGCCTGTGGAATTTTTTGAAGATTGTGAAAAATATGAAAAAAATTTAGGAGGTGAAAACTCAAACTTCAGAGGCGAATTTGGGGATTCTAAAATTGTCGAACCCGCCGTTGGCGGGATAGACAGATCCAAAAAAATTTTCTGATCGATTTTGATATATAGAACATCAAAATTGGAGTTCGTATGCGAAAGTTATGGCTGTTTTACGAACGGACTCCGAATTAGAGGACAAAACGGTCCGGAAGTGGGAAAAATTTGCGATGGTGGCTAGAAATTGATGGAAATAGTGGGAAAAAATAGACAAACTGGACTGTAACAAGACCTAACCAGCAACAAGACCTCGACCAGGACACAAACTCAACACTACGGACTCTGAAACTGAAATATGCAAAGGCTATGGCGCGGATGGGTTGTAGGACATGAAAACAATATGGCAATAGACTTATGGGACGAACACAAGGACACTTCAAACTAAGGGTAGATGTGAACCTAACGATATGTCTGAAGCTTCGAACACCACTTCAGGAGAACAAGTGTGGCCCGATCTTCCGAAACTTTCTGGTAACTATCGATTTGGTGGAAACGAGAGACATATCAATCCAGCTTGCGAACAACACAATTCGAAACCCTGCAATTCTTTTTATTTTTTTTGATATTTTTCTTTTACTAAGGAGCACTCAAGAAGTAACCACAGGAAATTTGAGCTTAAACAAGTGAAAGACGTGGCCTGTTGAATTTTTTGAAGATTGTGAAAAATATGAAAAAAATTTAGGAGGTGAAAACTCAAACTTCAGGGGCGAATTTGGGGATTCTAAAATTGTCGAACCCGCCGTTGGCGGGATAGACAGATCCAAAAAAATTTTCTAATCGATTTTGATATATGGAACGTCAAAATTGGAGTTCGTATGCGAAAGTTATGGCTGTTTTACGAACGGACTCCGAATTAGAGGACAAAACGGTCTGGAAGTGGGAAAAATTTGCGATGGTGGCTAGAAATTGATGAAAATAGTGGGAAAAAACAGACAAACTGGACTGTAACAAGACCTAACCAGTAACAAGACCTCGACCAGGACACAAACTCAACACTACGGACTCTGAAACTGAAATATGCAAAGGCTATGGCGCGGATGGGTTGTAGGACATGAAAACAATATGGCAATAGACTTATGGGACGAACACAAGGACACTTCAAACTAAGGGTAGATGTGAACCTAACGATATGTCTGAAGCTTCGAATACCACTTCAGGAGAACAAGTGTGGCCCGATCTTCCGAAACTTTCTGGTAACTATCGATTTGGTGGAAACGAGAGACATATCAATCCAGCTTGCGAACAACACAATTCGAAACCCTGCAATTCTTTTTATTTTTTTTTGATATTTTTCTTTTACTAAGGAGCACTCAAGAAGTAACCACAGGAAATTTGAGCTTAAACAAGTGAAAGACGTGGCCTGTTGAATTTTTTGAAGATTGTGAAAAATATGAAAAAAATTTAGGAGGTGAAAATTCAAACTTCAGAGGCGAATTTGGGGATTCTAAAATTGTCGAACCCGCCGTTGGCGGGATAGACAGATCCAAAAAAATTTTCTGATCGATTTTGATATATGGAACGTCAAAATTGGAGTTCGTATGCGAAAGTTATGGCTGTTTTACGAACCGACTCCGAATTAGAGGACAAAACGGTCCGGAAGTGGGAAAAATTTGCGATGGTGGCTAGAAATTGATGGAAATAGTGGGAAAAAACACACAAACTGGACTGTAACAAGACCTAACCAGTAACAAGACCTCGACCAGGACACAAACTCAACACTACGGACTCTGAAACTGAAATATGCAAAGGCTATGGCGCGGATGGATTGTAGGACATGAAAACAATATGGCGCTAGACTTATGCGACGAACACAGGGACACTTGAAACTAAGGGTAGATGTGAACCTAACGGCATGTCTAAAGCATTGATTACCACTTGAGGAGAACAAGTGTGGCCCGATCTTCCGAAACTTTCTGGTAACTATCGATTTGGTGGAAACGAGAGACATATCAATCCAGCTTGCGAACAACACAATTCGAAACCCTGCAATTCTTTTTATTTTTTTTGATATTTTTCTTTTACTAAGGAGCACTCAAGAAGTAACCACAGGAAATTTGAGCTTAAACAAGTGAAAGACGTGGCCTGTGGAATTTTTTGAAGATTGTGAAAAATATGAAAAAAATTTAGGAGGTGAAAATTCAAACTTCAGAGGCGAATTTGGGGATTCTAAAATTGTCGAACCCGCCGTTGGCGGGATAGACAGATCCAAAAAAATTTTCTGATCGATTTTGATATATGGAATGTCAAAATTGAAGTTCGTATGCGAAAGTTATGGCTGTTTTACGAACGGACTCCGAATTAGAGGACAAAACGGTCCGGAAGTGGGAAAAATTTGCGATGGTGGCTAAAAATTGATGGAAATAGTGGGAAAAAATAGACAAACTCGACAGTAACAAGACCTAACCAGTAACAAGACCTCGACCAGGACACAAACTCAACACTACGGACTCTGAAACTGAAATATGCAAAGGCTATGGCGCGGATGGGTTGTAGGACATGAAAACAATATGGCACTAGACTTATGCGACGAACACAAGGACACTTGAAACTAAGGGTAGATGTGAACCTAACGGCATGTCTGAAGCATTGATTACCACTTGAGGAGAACAAGTGTGGCCCGATCTTCCGAAAGTTTTTGGTAACTATCGATTTGGTGGAAACGAGAGACATATCAATCCAGTTTGCGAACAACACAATTCGAAACCCTACAATTCTTTTTTTTGATATTTTTCTTTTACTTAGGAGCACTCAAGAAGTAACCACAGGAAATTTGAGCTTAAACAAGTGAAAGACGTGGCCTGTTGAATTTTTTGAAGATTGTGAAAAATATGAAAAAAATTTAGGAGGTGAAAACTCAAACTTCAGAGGCGAATTTGGGGATTCTAAAATTGTCGAACCCGCCGTTGGCGGGATAGACAGATCCAAAAAAATTTTCTAATCGATTTTGATATATGGAACGTCAAAATTGGAGTACGTATGCGAAAGTTATGGCTGTTTTACGAACCGACTCCGAATTAGAGGACAAAACGGTCCGGAAGTGGGAAAAATTGGCGATGGTGGCTATACATGGACTTACTTTGTCCTAAAAGACAGACTAACTCGACTGTAACACGACCTAACCAGTAACACGACCTCGAGCAGGACACAAACTCAACACTACGGACTCTGAAACTGATATATACGAAGGCTATGGCGCGGATGGGTTGTAGGACATGAAAACAATATGGCACTAGACTTATGCGACGAACACAAGGACACTTGAAACTAAGGGTATATGTGACCCTAACGGTATGTCTGAAGCATTGATTACCACTTGAGAAGAACGTGTGTGGCCCGATCTTCCGAAAGTTTCTGGTAACTATCGATGTGGTGGAAACGAGAGACATATCAATCCAGTTTGCGAACAACACAATTCGAAACCCTACAATTCTTTTTTTTGATATTTTTGTTTTACTTAGGAGAACTCAAGAAGTAACCACAGGAAATTTGAGCTTAAACAAGTGAATTACGTGGCCTGTGGAATTTTATGAAGATTGTGAAAAATATGAAAAAAACTTTAGGAGGTGAAAACTCAAACTTCAGAGGCGAATTTGGGGATCCTATAATTGTCGAACCCGCCGTTGGGGGGATAGACAGATCCAAAAAATTATTCCGATCGATTTTGATATATGGAACGTCAAAATTGGAGTTCGTATGCGAAAGTTATGGCTGTTTTACGAACGGACTCCGAATTAGAGGGCAAAACAGTCCGGAAGTGGGAAAAATTTGCGATGGTGGCTAGAAATAGATGGAAATAGTGGGAAAAAATAGACAAACTGGACTGTAACAAGACCTAACCAGTAACAAGACCTTGACCAGGACACAAACTCAACACTACGGACTCTGAAACTGAAATATGCAAAGGCTATGGCGCGGATGGGTTGTAGGACATGAAAACAATATGGCACTAGACTTATGCGACGAACACAAGGACACTTGAAACTAAGGGTAGATGTGAACCTAACGATATGTCTGAAGCTTCGAATACCACTTCAGGAGAACAAGTGTGGCCCGATCTTCCGAAACTTTCTGGTAACTATCGATTTGGTGGAAACGAGAGACATATCAATCCAGCTTGCGAACAACACAATTCGAAACCCTGCAATTCTTTTTATTTTTTTTTATATTTTTCTTTTACTAAGGAGCACTCAAGAAATAACCACAGGAAATTTAAGCTTAAACAAGTGAAAGACGTGGCCTGTGGAATTTTTTGAAGATTGTGAAAAATATGAAAAAAATTTAGGAGGTGAAAACTCAAACTTCAGAGGCGAATTTGGGGATTCTAAAATTGTCGAACCCGCCGTTGCCGGGATAGACAGATCCAAAAAAATTTTCTGATCGATTTTGATATATGGAACGTCAAAATTGAAGTTCGTATGCGAAAGTTATGGCTGTTTTACGAACGGACTCCGAATTAGAGGACAAAACGGTCCGGAAGTGGGAAAAATTTGCGATGGTGGCTAGAAATTGATGGATATAGTGGGAAAAAACAGACAAACTCGACTGTAACAAGACCTAACCAGTAACAAGACCTCGACCAGGACACAAACTCAACACTACGGACTCTGAAACTGAAATATGCAAAGGCTATGGCGCGGATGGGTTGTAGGACATGAAAACAATATGGCACTAGACTTATGCGACGAACAAGGACACTTGAAACTAAGGGTAGATGTGAACCTAACGGCATGTCTGAAGCATTGATTACCACTTGAGAAGAACAAGTGTGGCCCGATCTTCCGAAAGTTTCTGGTAACTATCGATTTGGTGGAAACGAGAGACATATCAATCCAGTTTGCGAACAACACAATTCGAAACCCTACAATTCTTTTTTTTGATATTTTTGTTTTACTTAGGAGCACTCAAGAAGTAACCACAGGAAATTTGAGCTTAAACAAGTGAATTACGTGGCCTGTGGAATTTTATGAAGATTGTGAAAAATATGAAAAAAAAATTTAGGAGGTGAAAACTCAAACTTCAGAGGCGAATTTGGGGATCCTATAATTGTCAAACCCGCCGTTGGCGGGGATAGACAGATCCAAAAATTGTTTCTGATCGATTTGATTTTGATATATAGAACATCAAAATTGGAGTTCGTATGCGAAAGTTATGGCTGTTTTACGAACGGACTCTGAATTAGAGGACAAAACGGTCCGGAAGTGGGAAAAAATTGCGGTGGTGGCTAGAAATTGATGGAAACAGTGGGAAAAAACACACAAACTGGAATGTAACAAGACCTAACCAGTAACAAGACCTCGACCAGGACACAAACTCAACACTAGGGACTCTGAAACTGAAATATGCAAAGGCTATGGCGCGGATGGGTTGTAGGACATGAAAATAATATGGCAATAAACTTATGGGACGAACACAAGGACACTTCAAACTAAGGGTAGATGCGAACCTAACGATATGTCTGAAGCTTTGATTACCACTTCAGGAGAACAAGTGTGGCCCGATCTTCCGAAACTTTCTGGTAACTATCGATTTGGTGGAAACGAGAGACATATCAATCCAGCTTGCGAACAACACAATTCGAAACCCTACAATTCTTTTTATTTTTTTGTATATTTTTCTTTTACTAAGGAGCACTCAAGAAATAACCACAGGAAATTTAAGCTTAAACAAGTGAAAGACGTGGCCTGTTGAATTTTTTGAAGATTGTGAAAAATATGAAAAAAATTTAGGAGGTGAAAACTCAAACTTCAGAGGCGAATTTGGGGATTCTAAAATTGTCGAACCCGCCGTTGGCGGGATAGACAGATCCAAAAAAATTTTCTAATCGATTTTGATATATGGAACGTCAAAATTGGAGTTCGTATGCGAAAGTTATGGCTGTTTTACGAACCGACTCCGAATTAGAGGACAAAACGGTCTGGAAGTGGGAAAAATTTGCGATGGTGGCTAGAAATTGATGGAAATAGTGGGAAAAAACACACAAACTGGACTGTAACAAGACCTAACCAGTAACAAGACCTCGACCAGGACACAAACTCAACACTACGGACTCTGAAACTGAAATATGCAAAGGCTATGGCGCGGATGGATTGTAGGACATGAAAACAATATGGCGCTAGACTTATGGGACGAACACAAGGACACTTCAAACTAAGGGTAGATGTGAACCTAACGGCATGTCTGAAGCATTGATTACCACTTGAGGAGAACAAGTGTGGCCCGATCTTCCGAAACTTTCTGGTAACTATCGATTTGGTGGAAACGAGAGACATATCAATCCAGCTTGCGAACAACACAATTCGAAACCCTGCAATTCTTTTTATTTTTTTTGATATTTTTCTTTTACTAAGGAGCACTCAAGAAGTAACCACAGGAAATTTGAGCTTAAACAAGTGAAAGACGTGGCCTGTGGAATTTTTTGAAGATTGTGAAAAATATGAAAAAAATTTAGGAGGTGAAAACTCAAACTTCAGAGGCGAATTTGGGGATTCTAAAATTGTCGAACCCGCCGTTGGCGGGATAGACAGATCCAAAAAAATTTTCTGATCGATTTTGATATATGGAACGTCAAAATTGGAGTTCGTATGCGAAAGTTATGGCTGTTTTACGAACGGACTCCGAATTAGAGGACAAAACGGTCCGGAAGTGGGAAAAATTTGCGATGGTGGCTAGAAATTGATGGAAATAGTGGGAAAAAATAGACAAACTCGACTGTAACAAGACCTAACCAGTAACAAGACCTCGACCAGGACACAAACTCAACACTACGGACTCTGAAACTGAAATATGCAAAGGCTATGGCGCGGATGGGTTGTAGGACATGAAAACAATATGGCACTAGACTTATGCGACGAACGCAAGGACACTTGAAACTAAGGGTAGATGTGAACCTAACGGCATGTCTGAAGCATTGATTACCACTTGAGGAGAACAAGTGTGGCCCGATCTTCCGAAAGTTTCTGGTAACTATCGATTTGGTGGAAACGAGAGACATATCAATCCAGTTTGCGAACAACACAATTCGAAACCCTACAATTCTTTTTTTTGATATTTTTCTTTTACTTAGGAGCACTCAAGAAGTAACCACAGGAAATTTGAGCTTAAACAAGTGAATTACGTGGCCTGTGGAATTTTATGAAGATTGTGAAAAATATGAAAAAAAACTTTAGGAGGTGAAAACTCAAACTTCAGAGGCGAATTTGGGGATACTATAATTGTCAAACCCGCCGTTGGGGGGGATAGACAGATCCAAAAAAATTTTCTGATCGATTTTGATATATGGAACGTCAAAATTTTAGTTCTTATGCGAAAGTTATGGCTGTTTTACGAACGGACTCCGAATTAGAGGACAAAACGGTCCGGAAGTGGGAAAAATTTGCGATGGTGGCTAGAAATTGATGGAAACAGTGGGAAAAAACAGACAAACTGGACTGTAACAAGACTTAACCAGTAACAAGACCTCGACCAGGACACAAACTCAACACTACGGACTCTGAAACTGAAATATGCAAAGGCTATGGCGCGGATGGGTTGTATGACATGAAAACAATATGGCAATAGACTTATGGGACGAACACAAGGACACTTCAAACTAAGGGTAGATGTGAACCTAACGATATGTCTGAAGCTTTGATTACCACTTCAGGAGAACAAGTGTGGCCCGATCTTCCGAAAGTTTCTGGTAACTATCGATTTGGTGGAAACGAGAGACATATCAATCCAGCTGGCGAACAACACAATTCGAAACCCTACAATTCTTTTTATTTTTTTTGATATTTTTCATTTACTAAGGAGCACTCAAGAAGTAACCACAGGAAATTTGAGCTTAAACAAGTGAAAGACGTGGCCTGTGGAATTTTTTGAAGATTGTGACAAATATGAAAAAAATTTAGGAGGTGAAAACTCAAACTTCAGAGGCGAATTTGGGGATTCTAAAATTGTCGAACCCGCCGTTGGCGGGATAGACAGATCCAAAAAATTTTTTTGATTGATTTTGGTATATAGAACATCAAAATTGGAGTTCGTATGCGAAAGTTATGGCTGTTTTACGAACGGACTCCGAATTAGAGGACAAAACGGTCTGGAAGTGGGAAAAATTTGCGATGGTGGCTAGAAATTGATGAAAATAGTGGGAAAAAATAGACAAACTGGACTGTAACAAGACCTAACCAGTAACAAGACCTCGACCAGGACACAAACTCAACACTACGGACTCTGAAACTGAAATATGCAAAGGCTATGGCGCGGATGGGTTGTAGGACATGAAAACAATATGGCACTAGACTTATGCGACGAACACAAGGACACTTGAAACTAAGGGTAGATGTGAACCTAACGGCATGTCTAAAGCATTGATTACCACTTGAGGAGAACAAGTGTGGCCCGATCTTCCGAAACTTTCTGGTAACTATCGATTTGGTGGAAACGAGAGACATATCAATCCAGCTTGCGAACAACACAATTCGAAACCCTGCAATTCTTTTTATTTTTTTGGATATTTTTCTTTTACTAAGGAGCACTCAAGAAGTAACCACAGGAAATTTGAGCTTAAACAAGTGAAAGACGTGGCCTGTGGAATTTTTTGAAGATTGTAAAAAATATGAAAAAAATTTAGGAGGTGAAAACTCAAACTTCAGAGGCGAATTTGGGGATTCTAAAATTGTCGAACCCGCCGTTGGCGGGATAGACAGATCCAAAAAAATTTTCTGATCGATTTTGATATATGGGACGTCAAAATTGAAGTTCGTATGCGAAAGTTATGGCTGTTTTACGAACGGACTCCGAATTAGAGGACAAAACGGTCCGGAAGTGGGAAAAATTTGCGATGGTGGCTAGAAATTGATGGAAATAGTGGGAAAAAACAGACAAACTCGACTGTAACAAGACCTAACCAGTAACAAGACCTCGACCAGGACACAAACTCAACACTACGGACTCTGAAACTGAAATATGCAAAGGCTATGGCGCGGATGGGTTGTAGGACATGAAAACAATATGGCACTAGACTTATGCGACGAACACAAGGACACTTGAAACTAAGGGTAGATGTGAACCTAACGGCATGTCTGAAGCATTGATTACCACATGAGGAGAACAAGTGTGGCCCGATCTTCCGAAAGTTTCTGGTAACTATCGATTTGGTGGAAACGAGAGACATATCAATCCAGCTTGCGAACAACACAATTCGAAACCCTGCAATTCTTTTTATTTTTTTGATATTTTTCTTTTACTAAGGAGCACTCAAGAAGTAACCACAGGAAATTTGAGCTTAAACAAGTGAAAGACGTGGCCTGTGGAATTTTTTGAAGATTGTAAAAAATATGAAAAAAATTTAGGAGGTGAAAACTCAAACTTCAGAGGCGAATTTGGGGATTCTAAAATTGTCGGACCCGCCGTTGGCGGGATAGACAGATCCAAAAAAATTTTCTGATCGATTTTGATATATGGGACGTCAAAATTGAAGTTCGTATGCGAAAGTTATGGCTGTTTTACGAACGGACTCCGAATTAGAGGACAAAACGGTCCGGAAGTGGGAAAAATTTGCGATGGTGGCTAGAAATTGATGGAAATAGTGGGAAAAAACAGACAAACTCGACTGTAACAAGACCTAACCAGTAACAAGACCTCGACCAGGACACAAACTCAACACTACGGACTCTGAAACTGAAATATGCAAAGGCTATGGCGCGGATGGGTTGTAGGACATGAAAACAATATGGCACTAGACTTATGCGACGAACACAAGGACACTTGAAACTAAGGGTAGATGTGAACCTAACGGCATGTCTGAAGCATTGATTACCACTTGAGGAGAACAAGTGTGGCCCGATCTTCCGAAACTTTCTGGTAACTATCGATTTGGTGGAAACGAGAGACATATCAATCTAGTTTGCGAACAACACAATTCGAAACCCTACAATTCTTTTTTTTGATATTTTTGTTTTACTTAGGAGCACTCAAGAAGTAACCACAGGAAATTTGAGCTTAAACAAGTGAATTACGTGGCCTGTGGAATTTTATGAAGATTGTGAAAAATATGAAAAAAACATTAGGAGGTGAAAACTCAAACTTCAGAGGCGAATTTGGGGATCCTATAATTGTCAAACCCGCCGTTGGCGGGGATAGACAGATCCAAAAATTGTTTCTGATCGATTTGATTTTGATATATAGAACATCAAAATTGGAGTTCGTATGCGAAAGTTATGGCTGTTTTACGAACGGACTCTGAATTAGAGGACAAAACGGTCCGGAAGTGGGAAAAAATTGCGGTGGTGGCTAGAAATTGATGGAAATAGTGGGGAAAAACAAACAAACTGGACTGTAACAAGACCTAACCAGTGACCAGGACACAAACTTAACACTACGGACTCTGAAACTGAAATATGCAAAGGCTATGGCGCGGATGGGTTGTAGGATATGAAAAGAATATGGCACTAGACTTATGTGACGAACACAAGGACACTTGAAACTAAGGGTAGATGTGAACCTAACGGCATGTCTGAAGCATTGATTACCACTTGAGGAGAACAAGTGTGGCCCGATCTTCCGAAAGTTTCTGGTAACTATCGATTTGGTGGAAACGAGAGACATATCAATCCAGTTTGCGAACAACACAATTCGAAACCCTACAATTCTTTTTTTTGATATTTTTCTTTTACTTAGGAGCACTCAAGAAGTAACCACAGGAAATTTGAGCTTAAACAAGTGAATTACGTGGCCTGTGGAATTTTATGAAGATTGTGAAAAATATGAAAAAAAAACTTTAGGAGGTGAAAACTCGAACTTCAGAGGCGAATTTGGGGATCCTATAATTGTCGAACCCGCCGTTGGGGGGGATAGACAGATCCAAAAATTTTTTCTGATCGATTTTGATATATGGAACGTCAAAATTGGAGTTCGTATGCGAAAGTTATGGCTGTTTTACGAACGGACTCCGAATTAGAGGACAAAACGGTCCAGAAGTGGAAAAAATTTGCGGTGGTGGCTAGAAATTGATGGAAACAGTGGGAAAAAAACTGGACTGTAACAAGACCTAACAAGTAACAAGACCTAGACCAGGACAAAAACTCAACACTACGGACTCTGAAACTGAAATATGCAAAGGCTATGGCGCGGATGGGTTGTAGGACATGAAAACAATATGGCACTAGACTTATAGGACGAACACAAGGACACTTGAAACTAAGGGTAGATGTGAACGTAACGGTATGTCTGAAGCATTGATTACCACTTGAGGAGAACAAGTGGGCCCGATCTTCCGAAAGTTTCTAGTAACTATTGATTTGGTGGAAACGAGAGACATATCAATCCAGTTTGCGAACAACACAATTCGAAACCCTACAATTCTTTTTTTTGATATTTTTCTTTTACTTAGGAGCACTCAAGAAGTAACCACAGGAAATTTGAGCTTAAACAAGTGAAATACGTGGCCTGTGGAATTTTATGAAGATTGTGAAAAATATGAAAAAAATTTTAGGAGGTGAAAACTCAAACTTCAGAGGCGAATTTGGGGATCCAAAAATTGTTGAACCTGCCTTTGGCAAGGATAGACAGATCCAAAAATTTTTTCTGATCGATTTTTATATATGGAACGTCAAAATTGGAGTTCGTATGCGAAAGTTATGGCTGTTTTACGAACAGACTCCGAATTAGAGGACAAAACGGTCCGGAAGTGGGAAAAATTTACGGTGGTGGCTAGAAATTGATGGAAACAGTGGGAAAAAACACACAAACTAGACTGTAACAAGACCGAACAAGTAACAAGACCTCGACCAGGACACAAACTCAACACTACGGACTCTGAAACTGAAATATGCAAAGGCTATGGCGCGGATGGGTTGTAGGACATGAAAACAATATGGCACTAGACTTATGCGACGAACACAAGGACACTTGAAACTAAGGGTAGATGTGAACCTAACGGCATGTCTAAAGCATTGATTACCACTTGAGGAGAACAAGTGTGGCCCGATCTTCCGAAACTTTCTGGTAACTATCGATTTGGTGGAAACGAGAGACATATCAATACACCTTGCGAACAACACAATTCGAAACCCTGCAATTCTTTTTTTTTGATATTTTTACTTTACTTAGGAGCACTCAAGAAGTAACCACAGGAAATTTGAGCTTAAACAAGTGAAAGACGTGGCCTGTGGAAATTTTTGAAGATTGTGAAAAATATGAAAAAAAAACTTTAGGAGGTGAAAACTCAAACTTCAGAGGCAAATTTGGGGATTCTAAAATTGTCGAACCCGCCGTTGGCGGGGATAGACAGATCCAAAAATTGTTTCTGATCGATTTGATTTTGATATATAGAACGTCAAAATTGGAGTTCGTATGCGAAAGTTATGGCTGTTTTACGAACGGACTCTGAATTAGAGGACAAAACGGTCCGGAAGTGGGAAAAATTTGCGATGGTGGCTAGAAATTGATGGAAACAGTGGAAAAAACAGACAAACTCGACTGTAACAAGACCTAACCAGCAACAAGACCTCGACCAGGACACAAACTCAACACTAGGGACTCTGAAACTGAAATTTGCAAAGGCTATGGCGCGGATGGGTTGTAGGACATGAAAACAATATGGCAATAGACTTATGGGACGAACACAAGGACACTTGAAACTAAGGGTAGATGTGAACCTAACGATATGTCTGAAGCTTTGATTACCACTTCAGGAGAACAAGTGTGGCCCGATCTTCCGAAACTTTCTGGTAACTGTCGATTTGGTGGAAACGAGAGACATATCAATCCAGCTTGCGAACAACACAATTCGAAACCCTGCAATTCTTTTTATTTTTTTTGATATTTTTCTTTTACTAAGGAGCACTCAAGAAGTAACCACAGGAAATTTGAGCTTAAACAAGTGAAAGACGTGGCCTGTGGAATTTTTTGAAGATTGTGAAAAATATGAAAAAAATTTAGGTGGTGAAAACTCAAACTTCAGAGGCGAATTTGGAGATTCTAAAATTGTCGAACCCGCTGTTGGGGGGGATAGATAGCTCCAAAAATTTTTTCTGATCGATTTTGATATATGGAACGTCAAAATTGGAGTTCGTATGCGAAAGTTATGGCTGTTTTACGAACGGACTCCGAATTAGAGGACAAAACGGTCCAGAAGTGGGAAAAATTTGCGGTGGTGGCTAGAAATTGATGGAAACAGTGGAAAAAAAACTAGACTGTAACAAGACCTAACCAGTAACAAGACCTAGACCAGGACAAAAACTCAACACTACGGACTCTGAAACTGAAATATGCAAAGGCTATGGCGCGGATGGGTTGTAGGACATGAAAACAATATGGCACTAAACTTATGGGACGAACACAAGGACACTTGAAACTAAGGGTAGATGTGAACCTAACGGTATGTCTGAAGCATTGATTACCACTTGAGGAGAACAAGTGGGTCCGATCTTCCGAAAGTTTCTGGTAACTATCGATTTGGTGGAAACGAGAGACATATCAATCCAGTTTGCGAACAACACAATTCGAAACCCTACAATTCTTTTTTTTGATATTTTTCTTTTACTTAGGAGCACTCAAGAAGTAACCACAGGAAATTTGAGCTTAAACAAGTGAAATTCGTGGCCTGTGGAATTTTATGAAGATTGTGAAAAATATGAAAAAAACTTTAGGAGGTGAAAACTCAAACTTCAGAGGCGAATTTGTGGATCCAAAAATTGTTGAACCCGCCTTTGGCAGGGATAGACAGATCCAAAAATTTTTTCTGATCGACTTTTATATATGGAACGTCAAAATTGGAGTTCGTATGCGAAAGTTATGGCTGTTTTACGAACAGACTCCGAATTAGAGGACAAAACTGTCCGGAAGTGGGAAAAATTTGCGGTGGTGGCTAGAAATTGATGGAAACAGTGGGAAAAAACACACAAACTAGACTGTAACAAGACCTAACCAGTAACAAGACCTCGACCAGGACACAAACTCAACACTACGGACTCTGAAACTGAAATATGCAAAGGCTATGGCGCGGATGGGTTGTAGGACATGAAAACAATATGGCACTAGACTTATGGGACGAACACAATGACACTTGAAACTAAGGGTAGATGTGAACCTAATGGTATGTCTGAAGCTTTGATTACCACTTGAGGAGAACAAGTGTGGCCCGATCTTCTGAAAGTTTCTGGTAACTATCGATTTGGTGGAAACGAGAGACATCAATACACCTTGCGAACAACACAATTCGAAACCCTGCAATTATTTTTTTTGATATTTTTACTTTACTTAGGAGCACTCAAGAAGTAACCACAGGAAATTTGATCTTAAACAAGTAAAAGACGTGGCCTGTGGAAATTTTTGAAGATTGTGAAAAATATGAAAAAAAACTTTAGGAGGTGAAATCTCAAACTTCAGAGGCAAATTTGGGCATTCTAAAATTGTCGAACCCGCCGTTGGTGGGGATAGACAGATCCAAAAATTGTTTCTGATCGATTTGATTTTGATATATAGAACGTCAAAATTGGAGTTGGTATGCGAAAGTTATGGCTGTTTTACGAACGGACTCTGAATTAGAGGACAAAACGGTCCGGAAGTGGGAAAAAATTGCGGTGGTGGCTAGAAATTGATGGAAACAGTGGGAAAAAACACACAAACTGGAATGTAACAAGACCTAACCAGTAACAAGACCTCGACCAGGACACAAACTCAACACTAGGGACTCTGAAACTGAAATATGCAAAGGCTATGGCGCGGATGGGTTGTAGGACATGAAAACAATATGGCAATAGACTTATGGGACGAACACAAGGACACTTCAAACTAAGGGTAGATGTGAACCTAACGATATGTCTGAAGCTTTGATTACCACTACAGGAGAACAAGTGTGGCCCGATCTTACGAAACTTTCTGGTAACTATCGATTTGGTGGAAACGAGAGACATATCAATCCAGCTTGCGAACAACACAATTCGAAACCCTGCAATTCTTTTTATTTTTTTTGATATTTTTCTTTTACTAAGGAGCACTCAAGAAGTAACCACAGGAAATTTGAGCTTAAACAAGTGAAAGACGTGGCCTGTGGAATTTTTTGAAGATTGTGAAAAATATGAAAAAAAATTAGGAGGTGAAAACTCAAACTTCAGAGGCGAATTTGGGGATTCTAAAATTGGCGAACCCTCCGTTGGCGGGATAGACAGATCCAAAAAAATTTTCTGATCGATTTTGATATATGGAACGTCAAAATTGGAGTTCGTATGCGAAAGTTATGGCTGTTTTACGAACGGACTCCGAATTAGAGGACAAAACGGTCCGAAAGTGGGAAAAATTTGCGATGGTGGCTAGAAATTGATAGAAATAGTGGGAAAAAACAGACGACCTAACCAGTAACAAGACCTCGACCAGAACACAAACTCAACACTACGGACTCTGAAACTGAAATATGCAAAGGCTATGGCGCGGATGGGTTGTAGGACATGAAAACAATATGGCACTAGACTTATGCGACGAACACAAGGACACTTGAAACTAAGGGTAGATGTGAACCTAACGGCATGTCTGAAGCATTGATTACCACTTGAGGAGAACAAGTGTGGCCCGATCTTCCGAAAGTTTCTGGTAACTATCGATTTGGTGGAAACGAGAGACATATCAATCCAGTTTGCGAACAACACAATTCGAAACCCTACAATTCTTTTTTTGATATTTTTCTTTTACTTAGGAGCACTCAAGAAGTAACCACAGGAAATTTGAGCTTAAACAAGTGAATTACGTGGCCTGTGGAATTTTATGAAGATTGTGAAAAATATGAAAAAAAATTTTAGGAGGTGAAAACTCAAACTTCAGAGGCGAATTTGGGGATCCTATAATTGTCAAACCCGCCGTTGGCGGGGATAGACAGATCCAAAAATTGTTTCTGATCGATTTGATTTTGATATATAGAACATCAAAATTGGAGTTCGTATGCGAAAGTTATGGCTGTTTTACGAACAGACTCTGAATTAGAGGACAAAACGGTCCGGAAGTGGGAAAAAATTGCGGTGGTGGCTAGAAATTGATGGAAACAGTGGGAAAAAACACACAAACTGGAATGTAACAAGACCTAACCAGTAACAAGACCTCGACCAGGACACAAACTCAACACTAGGGACTCTGAAACTGAAATATGCAAAGGCTATGGCGCGGATGGGTTGTAGGACATGAAAACAATATGGCAATAGACTTATGGGACGAACACAAGGACACTTCAAACTAAGGGTAGATGTGAACCTAACGATATGTCTGAAGCTTTGATTACCACTTCAGGAGAACAAGTGTGGCCCGATCTTCCGAAACTTTCTGGTAACTATCGATTTGGTGGAAACGAGAGACATATCAATCCAGCTTGCGAACAACACAATTCGAAACCCTGCAATTCTTTTTATTTTTTTTGATATTTTTCTTTTACTAAGGAGCACTCAAGAAGTAACCACTGGAAATTTGAGCTTAAACAAGTGAAAGACGTGGCCTGTGGAATTTTTTGAAGATTGTGAAAAATATGAAAAAAATTTAGGAGGTGAAAACTCAAATTCCAGAGGCGAATTTGGGGAATCTAAAATTGTCGAACCCGCCGTTGGCGGGATAGACAGATCCAAAAAAATTTTCTGATCGATTTTGATATATGGAACGTCAAAATTGGAGTTCGTACGCGAAAGTTATGGCTGTTTTACGAACGGACTCCGAATTAGAGGACAAAACGGTCCAGAAGTGGGAAAAATTTGCGGTGGTGGCTAGAAATTGATGGAAACAGTGGGAAAAAAACTGGACTGTAACAAGACCTAACCAGTAACAAGACCTCGACCAGGACACAAACTCAACACTACAGACTCTGAAACTGAAATATGCAAAGGCTGTGGCGCGGATGGGTTGTAGGACATGAAAACAATATAGCACTAGACTTATGGGACGAACACAATGACACTTGAAACTAAGGGTAGATGTGAACCTAATGGTATGTCTGAAGCTTTGATTACCACTTGAGGAGAGTGTGAACAGCCCGATCTTCCGAAAGTTTCTGGTAACTATCGATTTGGTGGAAACGAGAGACATATCAATCCAGCTTGCGAACAACACAATTCGAAACCCTGCAATTCTTTTTATTTTTTCTGATATTTTTCTTTTACTAAGGAGCACTCAAGAAGTAACCACAGGAAATTTGAGCTTAAACAAGTGAAAGACGTGGCCTGTGGAATTTTTTGAAGATTGTGAAAAATATGAAAAAAATTTAGGAGGTGAAAACTCAAACTTCAGAGGCGAATTTGGGGATTCTAAAATTGTCGAACCCGCCGTTGGCGGGATAGACAGATCCAAAAAAATTTTCTGATCGATTTTGATATATGGAACGTCAAAATTGGAGTTCGTATGCGAAAGTTATGGCTGTTTTACGAACGGACTCCGAATTAGAGGACAAAACGGTCCGGAAGTGGGAAAAATTTGCGATGGTGGCTAGAAATTGATGGAAATAGTGGGAAAAAAACTGGACTGTAACAAGACCTAACCAGTAACCAGACCTCGACCAGGACACAACTCAACACTACGGACTCTGAAACTGAAATATGCAAAGGCTGTGGCGCGGATGGGTTGTAGGAAATGAAAACAATATGGCACTAGAGTTATGCGACGAACACAAGGACACTTGAAACTAAGGGTAGATGTGAACCTAACGGTATGTCTGAAGCATTGATTACCACTTGAGATTAACAAGTGGGCCCGATCTTCCGAAAGTTTCTCGTAACTATCGATTTGGTGGAAACGAGAGACATATCAATCCAGTTTGCGAACAACACAATTCGAAACCCTACAATTCTTTTTTTTGATATTTTTCTTTTACTTAGGAGCACTCAAGAAGTAACCACAGGAAATTTGAGCTTAAACAAGTGAAATACGTGGCCTGTGGAATTTTATGAAGATTGTGAAAAATATGAAAAAAACTTTAGGAGGTGAAAACTCAAACTTCAGAGGCGAATTTGGGGATCCAAAAATTGTTGAACCCGCCTTTGGCAGGGATAGACAGATCCAAAAATTTTTTCTGATCGATTTTTATATATGGAACGTCAAAATTGGAGTTGGTATGCGAAAGTTATGGCTGTTTTATGAACAGACTCCGAATTAGAGGACAAAACGGTCCGGAAGTGGGAAAAATTTGCGGTGGTGGCTAGAAATTGATGGAAACAGTGGGAAAAAACACACAAACTAGACTGTAACAAGACCTAACCAGTAACAAGACCTCGACCAGGACACAAACTCAACACTACGGACTCTGAAACTGAAATATGCAAAGGCTATGGCGCGGATGGGTTGTAGGACATGCAAACAATATGGCACTAGACTTATGGGACGAACACAATGACACTTGAAACTAAGGGTAGATGTGAACCTAATGGTATGTCTGAAGCTTTGATTACCACTTGAGGAGAACAAGTGTGGCCCGATCTTCCGAAAGTTTCTGGTAACTATCGATTTGGTGGAAACGAGAGACATATCAATCCACCTTGCGAACAACACAATTCGAAACCCTGCATTTCTTTTTTTTTTTGATATTTTTACTTTACTTAGGAGCACTCAAGAAGTAACCACAGGAAATTTGAGCTTAAACAAGTGAAAGACGTGGCCTGTGGAAATTTTTGAAGATTGTGAAAAATATGAAAAAAAAACTTTAGGAGGTGAAAACTCAAACTTCAGAGGCAAATTTGGGGATTCTAAAATTGTTGAAGCCGCCGTTGGCGGGGATAGACAGATCCAAAAATTGTTACTGATCGATTTGATTTTGATATATAGAACGTCAAAATTGGAGTTCGTATGCGAAAGTTATGGCTGTTTTACGAATGGACTCTGAATTAGAGGACAAAACGGTCCGGAAGTGGGAAAAAATTGCGGTGGTGGCTAGAAATTGATGGAAACAGTGGGAAAAAACACACAAACTGGAATGTAACAAGACCTAACCAGTAACAAGACCTCGACCAGGACACAAACTCAACACTAGGGACTCTGAAACTGAAATATGCAAAGGCTACGGCACGGATGGGTTGTAGGACATGAAAACAATATGGCAATAGACTTATGGGACGAACACAAGGACACTTCAAACTAAGGGTAGATGTGAACCTAACGATATGTCTGAAGCTTTGATTACCACTTCAGGAGAACAAGTGTGGCCCGATCTTCCGAAAGTTTCTGGTAACTATCGATTTGGTGGAAACGAGAGACATATCAATCCAGCTTGCGAACAACACAATTCGAAACCCTGCAATTCTTTTTATTTTTTCTGATATTTTTCTTTTACTAAGGAGCACTCAAGAAGTAACCACAGGAAATTTGAGCTTAAACAAGTGAAAGACGTGGCATGTGGAATTTTTTGAAGATTGTGAAAAATATGAAAAAAATTTAGGAGGTGAAAACTCAAACTTCAGAGGCAAATTTGGGGATTCTAAAATTGTCGAACCCGCCGTTGGCGGGATAGACAGATCCAAAAAAATTTTCTGATCGATTTTGATATATGGAACGTCAAAATTGGAGTTCGTATGCGAAAGTTATGGCTGTTTTACGAACGGACTCCGAATTAGAGGACAAAACGGTCCGGAAGTGGGAAAAATTTGCGATGGTGGCTAGAAATTGATGGAAATAGTGGGAAAAAACAGACAAACTGGACTGTAACAAGACCTAACCAGTAACAAGACCTAGACCAGGACAAAAACTCAACACTACGGACTCTGAAACTGAAATATGCAAAGGCTATGGCGCGGATGGGTTGTAGGACATGAAAACAATATGGCACTAGACTTATGGGACGAACACAAGGACACTTGAAACTAAGGGTAGATGTGAACCTAACGGTATGTCTGAAGCATTGATTAACACTTGAGGATAACAAGTGGGCCCGATCTTTCGAAAGTTTCTGGTAACTATCGATTTGGTGGAAACGAGAGACATATCAATCCAGTTTGCGAACAACACAATTCGAAACCCTACAATTCTTTTTTTTGATATTTTTCTTTTACTTAGGAGCACTCAAGAAGTAACCACAGGAAATTTGAGCTTAAACAAGTGAAATACGTGGCCTGTGGAATTTTATGAAGATTGTGAAAAATATGAAAAAAACTTTAGGAGGTGAAAACTCAAACTTCAGAGGCGAATAAGGGATCCAAAAATTGTTGAACCCGCCTTTGGCAGGGATAGACAGATCCAAAAATTTTTTCTGATCGATTTTTATATATGGAACGTCAAAATTGGAGTTGGTATGCGAAAGTTATGGCTGTTTTATGAACAGACTCCGAATTAGAGGACAAAACGGTCCGGAAGTGGGAAAAATTTGCGGTGGTGGCTAGAAATTGATGGAAACAGTGGGAAAAAACACACAAACTAGACTGTAACAAGACCTAACCAGTAACAAGACCTCGACCAGGACACAAACTCAACACTACGGACTCTGAAACTGAAATATGCAAAGGCTATGGCGCGGATGGGTTGTAGGACATGCAAACAATATGGCACTAGACTTATGGGACGAACACAATGACACTTGAAACTAAGGGTAGATGTGAACCTAATGGTATGTCTGAAGCTTTGATTACCACTTGAGGAGAACAAGTGTGGCCCGATCTTCCGAAAGTTTCTGGTAACTATCGATTTGGTGGAAACGAGAGACATATCAATCCACCTTGCGAACAACACAATTCGAAACCCTGCATTTCTTTTTTTTGATATTTTTACTTTACTTAGGAGCACTCAAGAAGTAACCACAGGAAATTTGAGCTTAAACAAGTGAAAGACGTGGCCTGTGGAAATTTTTGAAGATTGTGAAAAATATGAAAAAAAAACTTTAGGAGGTGAAAACTCAAACTTCAGAGGCAAATTTGGGGATTCTAAAATTGTTGAAGCCGCCGTTGGTGGGGATAGACAGATCCAAAAATTGTTACTGATCAATTTGATTTTGATATATAGAACATCAAAATTGGAGTTCGTATGCGAAAGTTATGGCTGTTTTACGAACGGACTCTGAATTAGAGGACAAAACGGTCCGGAAGTGGGAAAAAATTGCGGTGGTGGCTAGAAATTGATGGAAACAGTGGGAAAAAACACACAAACTGGAATGTAACAAGACCTAACCAGTAACAAGACCTCGACCAGGACACAAACTCAACACTAGGGACTCTGAAACTGAAATATGCAAAGGCTGCGGCGCGGATGGGTTGTAGGACATGAAAACAATATGGCAATAGACTTATGGGACGAACACAAGGACACTTCAAACTAAGGGTAGATGTGAACCTAACGATATGTCTGAAGCTTTGATTACCACTTCAGGAGAACAAGTGTGGCCCGATCTTCCGAAAGTTTCTGGTAACTATCGATTTGGTGGAAACGAGAGACATATCAATCCACCTTGCGAACAACACAATTCGAAACCCTGCATTTCTTTTTTTTTTGATATTTTTACTTTACTTAGGAGCACTCAAGAAGTAACCACAGGAAATTTGAGCTTAAACAAGTGAAAGACGTGGCCTGTGGAAATTTTTGAAGATTGTGAAAAATATGAAAAAAAACTTTAGGAGGTGAAAACTCAAACTTCAGAGGCAAATTTGGGGATTCTAAAATTGTTGAAGCCGCCGTTGGCGGGGATAGACAGATCCAAAAATTGTTACTGATCGATTTGATTTTAATATATAGAACGTCAAAATTGGAGTTCGTATGCGAAAGTTATGGCTGTTTTACGAACGGACTCTGAATTAGAGGACAAAACGGTCCGGAAGTGGGAAAAAATTGCGGTGGTGGCTAGAAATTGATGGAAACAGTGGGAAAAAACACACAAACTGGAATGTAACAAGACCTAACCAGTAACAAGACCTCGACCAGGACACAAACTCAACACTAGGGACTCTGAAACTGAAATATGCAAAGGCTACGGAGCGGAAGGGTTGTAGGACATGAAAACAATATGGCAATAGACTTATGGGACGAACACAAGGACACTTCAAACTAAGGGTAGATGTGAACCTAACGATATGTCTGAAGCTTTGATTACCACTTCAGGAGAACAAGTGTTGCCCGATCTTCCGAAACTTTCTCGTAACTATCGATTTGGTGGAAACGAGAGACATATCAATCCAGCTTGCGAACAACACAATTCGAAACCCTGCAATTCTTTTTATTTTTTTTGATATTTTTCTTTTACTAAAGAGCACTCAAGAAGTAACCACAGGAAATTTGAGCTTAAACAAGTGAAAGACGTGGCCTGTGGAATTTTTTGAAGATTGTGAAAAATATGAAAAAAATTTAGGAGGTGAAAACTCAAACTTCAGAGGCGAATTTGGGGATTCTAAAATTGTCGAACCCGCCGTTGGCGGGATAGACAGATCCAAAAAAAATTTCTGATCGATTTTGATATATGGAACGTCAAAATTGATTTCGTATGCGAAAGTTATGGCTGTTTTACGAACGGACTCCGAATTAGAGGACAAAACGGTCCGGAAGTGGGAAAAATTTGCGATGGTGGCTAGAAATTGATGGAAATAGTGGGAAAAAACAGACAAACTTAACTGTAACAAGACCTAACCAGTAACAAGACCTCGACCAGGACACAAACTCAACACTAGGGACTCTGAAACTGAAATATGCAAAGGCTATGGCGCGGATGGGTTGTAGGACATGAAAACAATATGGCACTAGACTTATGGGACGAACACAAGGACACTTGAAACTAAGGGTAGATGTGAACCTAACAGTATGTCTGAAGCATTGATTACCACTTGAGGAGAACAAGTGTGGCCCGATCTTCCGAAAGTTTCTAGTAACTATCGATTTGGTGGAAACGAGAGACATATCAATCCAGTTTGCGAACAACACAATTCGAAACCCTACAATTCTTTTTTTGATATTTTTCTTTTACTTAGGAGCACTCAAGAAGTAACCACAGGAAATTTGAGCTTAAACAAGTGAATTACGTGGCCTGTGGAATTTTATGAAGATTGTGAAAAATATGAAAAAAAACATTAGGAGGTGAAAACTCAAACTTCAGAGGCGAATTTGGGGATCCTATAATTGTCGAACCCACCGTTGGCGGGGATAGACAGATCCAAAAATTATTTCTGATCGATTTGATTTTGATATATAGAACGTCAAAATTGGAGTTCGTATGCGAAAGTTATGGCTGTTTTATGAACGGACTCTGAATTAGAGGACAAAACGGTCTGGAAGTGGGAAAAAATTGCGGTGGTGGCTAGAAATTGATGGAAACAGTGGGAAAAAACACACAAACTGGAATGTAACAAGACCTAACCAGTAACAAGACCTAGACCAGGACAAAAACTCAACACTACGGACTCTGAAACTGAAATATGCAAAGGCTATGGCGCGGATGGGTTGTAGGACATGAAAACAATATGGCACTAGACTTATGGGACGAACACAAGGACATTTGAAACTAAGGGTAGATGTGAACCTAACGGTATGTCTGAAGCATTGATTACCACTTGAGGAGAACAAGTGGGCACGATGTTCCGAAAGTTTCTGGTAACTATCGATTTGGTGCAAACGAGAGACATATCAATCCAGCTTGCGAACAACACAATTCGAAACCCTACAATTCTTTTTTTTGATATTTTTCTTTTACTTAGGAGCACTCAGGAAGTAACCACAGGAAATTTGAGCTTAAACAAGTGAATTACGTGGCCTGTGGAATTTTATGATGATTGTGAAAAATATGAAAAAAACATTAGGAGGTGAAAACTCAAACTTCAGAGGTGAATTTGGGGATCCTATATTTGTCGAACCCGCCGTTGGGGGGGATAGACAGATCCAAAAATTTTTTCTGATCGATTTTGATATATGGAACATCAAAATTGGAGTTCGTATGCGAAAGTTATGGCTGTTTTACGAACGGACTCCGAATTAGAGGACAAAACGGTCCGGAAGTGGGAAAAATTTGCGGTGGTGGCTACAAATTGATGGAAATAGTGGGAAAAACACACAAACTGGACTGTAACAAGACCTGACCAGTAACAAGACCTCGACCAGGACACAAACTCAACACTACGGACTCTGAAACTGAAATATGCAAAGGCTATGGCGCGGATGGGTTGTAGGACATGAAAACAATATGGCACTAGACTTATGCGACGAACACAAGGACACTTGAAACTAAGGGTAGATGTGAACCTAACGGCATGTCTGAAGCATTGATTATCACTTGAGGAGAACAAGTGTGGCCCGATCTTCCGAAAGTTTCTGGTAACTATCGATTTGGTGGAAACGAGAGACATATCAATCCAGCTTGCGAACAACACAATTCGAAACCCTACAATTCTTTTTTTTGATATTTTTCTTTTACTTAGGAGCACTCAGGAAGTAACCACAGGAAATTTGAGCTTAAACAAGTGAATTACGTGGCCTGTGGAATTTTATGAAGATTGTGAAAAATATGAAAAAAACTTTAGGAGGTGAAAACTCAAACTTCAGAGGCGAATTTGGGCATCCTATATTTGTCGAACCCGCCGTTGGGGGGGATAGACAGATCCAAAAAATTTTTCTGATCGATTTTGATATATGGAACGTCAAAATTGGAGTTCGTATGCGAAAGTTATGGCTGTTTTACGAACGGACTCCGAATTAGAGGACAAAACGGTCCGGAAGTGGGAAAAAATTGCGGTGGTGGCTAGAAATTGATGGAAACAGTGGGAAAAAACACACAAACTGGAATGTAACAAGACCTAACCAGTAACAAGACCTCGACCAGGACATAAACTCAACACTACGGACTCTGAAACTGAAATATGCAAAGGCTATGGCGCGGATGGGTTGTAGGACATGAAAACAATATGGCAATAGACTTATGGGACGAACACAAGGACACTTAAAACTAAGGGTAGATGTGAACCTAACGATATGTCTGAAGCTTTGATTACCACTTCAGGAGAACAAGTGTTGCCCGATCTTCCGAAACTTTCTGGTAACTATCGATTTGGTGGAAACGAGAGACATATCAATCCAGCTTGCGAACAACACAATTCGAAACCCTGCAATTCTTTTTATTTTTTTTGATATTTTTCTTTTACTAAGGAGCACTCAAGAAGTAACCACAGGAAATTTGAGCTTAAACAAGTGAAAGACGTGGCCTGTGGAATTTTTTGAAGATTGTGAAAAATATGAAAAAAATTTAGGAGGTGAAAACTCAAACTTCAGAGGCGAATTTGGGGATTCTAAAATTGTCGAACCCGCCGTTGGCGGGATAGACAGATCCAAAAAAATTTTCTGATCGATTTTGATATATGGAACGTCAAAATTGGAGTTCGTATGCGAAAGTTATGGCTGTTTTACGAACGGACTCCGAATTAGAGGACAAAACGGTCCGGAAGTGGGAAAAATTTGCGATGGTGGCTAGAAATTGATGGAAATAGTGGGAAAAAACAGACAAACTCGACTGTAACAAGACCTAACCAGTAACAAGACCTCGACCAGGACACAAACTCAACACTACGGACTCTGAAACTGAAATATGCAAAGGCTATGGCGCGGATGGGTTGTAGGACATGAAAACAATATGGCACTAGACTTATGCGACGAACACAAGGACACTTGAAACTAAGGGTAGATGTGAACCTAACGGCATGTCTGAAGCATTGATTACCACTTGAGGAGAACAAGTGTGGCCCGATCTTCCGAAAGTTTCTGGTAACTATCGATTTGGTGGAAACGAGAGACATATCAATCCAGTTTGCGAACAACACAATTCGAAACCCTACAATTCTTTTTTTTGATATTTTTCTTTTACTTAGGAGCACTCAAGAAGTAACCACAGGAAATTTGAGCTTAAACAAGTGAATTACGTGGCCTGTGGAATTTTATGAAGATTGTGAAAAATATGAAAAAAAACTTTAGGAGGTGAAAACTCAAACTTCAGAGGCGAATTTGGGGATGCTATAATTGTCGAACCCGCCATTGGTGGGGATAGACAGATCCAAAAATTGTTTCTGATCGATTTGATTTTGATATATAGAACGTCAAAATTGGAGTTCGTATGCGAAAGTTATGGCTGTTTTACGAACGGACTCTGAATTAGAGGACAAAACGGTCCGGAAGTGGGAAAAAATTGCGGTGGTGGCTAGAAATTGATGGAAACAGTGGGAAAAAACACACAAACTGGAATGTAACAAGACCTAACCAGTAACAAGACCTCGACCAGGACACAAACTCAACACTAGGGACTCTAAAACTGAAATATGCAAAGGCTATGGCGCGGATGGGTTGTAGGACATGAAAACAATATGGCAATAGACTTATGGGACGAACACAAGGACACTTCAAACTAAGGGTAGATGTGAACCTAACGATATGTCTGAAGCTTTGATTACCACTTCAGGAGAACAAGTGTTGCCCGATCTTCCGAAACTTTCTGGTAACTATCGATTTGGTGGAAACGAGAGACATATCAATCCAGCTTGCGAACAACACAATTCGAAACCCTGCAATTCTTTTTATTTTTTTTGATATTTTTCTTTTACTAAGGAGCACTCAAGAAGTAACCACAGGAAATTTGAGCTTAAACAAGTGAAAGACGTGGCCTGTGGAATTTTTTGAAGATTGTGAAAAATATGAAAAAAATTTAGGAGGTGAAAACTCAAACTTCAGAGGCGAATTTGGGGATTCTAAAATTGTCGAACCCGCCGTTGGCGGGATAGACAGATCCAAAAAAATTTTCGGATCGATTTTGATATATGGAACGTCAATATTGGAGTTCGTATGCGAAAGTTATGGCTGTTTTACCAACGGACTCCGAATTAGAGGACAAAACGGTCCGGAAGTGGGAAAAATTTGCGATGGTGGCTAGAAATTGATTGAAATAATGGGAAAAAACAGACAAACTAGACTGTAACAAGACCTAACCAGTAACAAGACCTCGACTAGGACACAAACTCAACACTACGGACTCTGAAACTGAAATATGCAAAGGCTATGGCGCGAATGGGTTGTAGGACATGAAAACAATATGGCACTAGACTTATGCGACGAACACAAGGACACTTGAAACTAAGGGTAGATGTGAACCTAACGGCATGTCTGAAGCATTGATTACCACTTGAGGAGAATAAGTGTGGCCCGATCTTCCGAAAGTTTCTGGTAACTATCGATTTGGTGGAAACGAGAGACATATCAATCCAGTTTGCGAACAACACAATTCGAAACCCTACAAATCTTTTTTTTTTGATATTTTTCTTTTACTTAGGAGCACTCAAGAAGTAACCACAGGAAATTTGAGCTTAAACAAGTGAATTACGTGGCCTGTGGAATTTTATGAAATTGTGAAAAATATGAAAAAAAACTTTAGGAGGTGAAAACTCAAACTTTAGAGGCGAATTTGGGGATCCTAAAATTGTCGAACCCGCCGTTGGCGGGGATAGACAGATCCAAAAATTGTTTCTGATCGGTTTGATTTTTATATATAGAACGTCAAAATTGGAGTTCGTATGCGAAAGTTATGGTTGTTTTACGAACGGACTCAGAATTAGAGGACAAAACGGTCCGGAAGTGGGAAAAAATTGCGGTGGTGGCTAGAAATTGATGGAAACAGTGGGAAAAAACACACAAACTGGAATGTAACAAGACCTAACCAGTAACAAGACCTCGACCAGGACACAAACTCAACACTAGGGACTCTGAAACTAAAATATGCAAAGGCTATGGCGCGGATGGGTTGTAGGACATGAAAACAATATGGCAATAGACTTATGGGACGAACACAAGGACGCTTCAAACTAAGGGTAGATGTGAACCTAACGATATGTCTGAAGCTTTGACTACCACTTCAGGAGAACAAGTGTTGCCCGATCTTCCGAAACTTTCTGGTAACTATCGATTTGGTGGAAACGAGAGACATATCAATCCAGCTTGCGAACAACACAATTCGAAACCCTGCAATTCTTTTTATTTTTGTTGATATTTTTCTTTTACTAAGGAGCACTCAAGAAGTAACCACAGGAAATTTGAGCTTAAACAAGTGAAAGACGTGGCCTGTGGAATTTTTTGAAGATTGTGAAAAATATGAAAAAAATTTAGGAGGTGAAAACTCAAACTTCAGAGGCGAATTTGGGGATTCTAAAATTGTCGAACCCGCCGTTGGCGGGATAGACAGATCCAAAAAAATTTTCTGATCGATTTTGATATATGGAACGTCAAAATTGGAGTTCGTATGCGAAAGTTATGGCTGTTTTACCAACGGACTCCGAATTAGAGGACAAAACGGTCCGGAAGTGGGAAAAATTTGCGATGGTGGCTAGAAATTGATGGAAATAGTGGGAAAAAACAGACAAACTGGACTGTAACAAGACCTAACCAGTAACAAGACCTCGACTAGGACACAAACTCAACACTACGGACTCTGAAACTGAAATATGCAAAGGCTATGGCTCGGATGGGTTGTAGGACATGAAAACAATATGGCACTAGACTTATGCGACGAACACAAGGACACTTGAAACTAAGGGTAGATGTGAACCTAACGGCATGTCTGAAGCATTGATTACCACTTGAGGAGAATAAGTGTGGCCCGATCTTCCGAAAGTTTCTGGTAACTATCGATTTGGTGGAAACGAGAGACATATCAATCCAGTTTGCGAACAACACAATTCGAAACCCTACAAATCTTTTTTTTTTGATATTTTTCTTTTACTTAGGAGCACTCAAGAAGTAACCACAGGAAATTTGAGCTTAAACAAGTGAATTACATGGCCTGTGGAATTTTATGAAGATCGTGAAAAATATAAAAAAAAACTTTAGGAGGTGAAAACTCAAACTTTAGAGGCGAATTTGGGGATCCTACAATTGTCGAACCCGCCGTTGGCGGGGATAGACAGATCCAAAAATTGTTTCTGATCGATTAGATTTTGATATATAGAACGTCAAAATTGGAGTTCGTATGCGAAAGTTATGGCAGTTTTACGAACGGACTCTGAATTAGAGGACAAAACGGTCCGGAAGTGGGAAAAAATTGCGGTGGTGGCTAGAAATTGATGGAAACAGTGGGAAAAAACACACAAACTGGAATGTAACAAGACCTAACCAGTAACAAGACCTCGACTAGGACACAAACTCAACACTAGGGACTCTGAAACTGAAATATGCAAAGGCTATGGCGCGGATGGGTTGTAGGACATGAAAACAATATGGCAATAGACTTATGGGACGAACACAAGGACACTTCAAACTAAGGGTAGATGTGAACCTAACGATATGTCTGAAGCTTTGATTACCACTTCAGGAGAACAAGTGTGGCCCGATCTTTCGAAACTTTCTGGTAACTATCGATTTGGTGGAAACGAGAGACATATCAATCCAGCTTGCGAACAACACAATTCGAAACCCTGCAATTCTTTTTATTTCTTTTTTGATATTTTTCTTTTACTAAGGAGCACTCAAGAAGTAACCACAGGAATTTGAGCTTAAACAAATGAAAGACGTGGCCTATGGAATTTTTTGAAGATTGTGAAAAATATGAAAAAAATTTAGGAGGTGAAAACTCAAACTTCAGAGGCGAATTTGGGGATTCTAAAATTGTCGAACCCGCCGTTGGCGGGATAGACAGATCCAAAAAAATTTTCTGATCGATTTTGATATATGGAACGTCAAAATTGGAGTACGTATGCGAAAGTTATGGCTGTTTTACGAACGGACTCCGAATTAGAGGACAAAACGGTCCGGAAGTGGGAAAAATTTGCGATGGTGGCTAGAAATTGATGGAAATAGTGGGAAAAAACAGACAAACTGGACTGTAACAAGACCTAACCAGTAACAAGACCTCGACCAGGACACAAACTCAACACTACGGACTCTGAAACTGAAATATGCAAAGGCTATGGCGCGGATGGGTTGTAGGACATGAAAACAATATGGCACTAGACTTATGCGACGAACACAAGGACACTTGAAACTAAGGGTAGATGTGAACCTAACGGCATGTCTGAAGCATTGATTACCACTTGAGGAGAACAAGTGTGGCCCGATCTTCCGAAAGTTTCTGGTAACTATCGATTTGGTGGAAACGAGAGACATATCAATCTAGTTTGCGAACAACACAATTCGAAACCCTACAATTCTTTTTTTTTGATATTTTTCTTTTACTTAGGAGCACTCAAGAAGTCAACACAGGAAATTTGAGCTTAAACAAGTGAATTACGTGGCCTGTGGAATTTTATGAAGATTGTGAAAAATATGAAAAAAACATTAGGAGGTGAAAACTCAAACTTTAGAGGCGAATTTGGGGATCCTATAATTGTCGAACCCGCCGTTGGCGGGGATAGACAGATCCAAAAATTGTTTCTGATCGATTTGATTTTGATATATAGAACGTCAAAATTGGAGTTCGTATGCGAAAGTTATGGCTGTTTTACGAACGGACTCTGAATTAGAGGACAAAACGGTCCGAAAGTGGGAAAAAATTGCGGTGGTGGCTAGAAATTGATGGAAACAGTGGTAAAAAACACACAAACTGGAATGTAACAAGACCTAACCAGTAACAAGACCTCGACCAGGACACAAACTCAACACTAGGGACTCTGAAACTGAAATATGCAAAGGCTATGGCGCGGATGGGTTGTAGGACATGAAAACAATATGGCAATAGACTTATGGGACGAACACAAGGACACTTCAAACTAAGGGTAGATGTGAACCTAACGATATGTCTGAAGCTTTGATTACCACTTCAGGAGAACAAGTGTGGCCCGATCTTCCGAAACTTTCTGGTAACTATCGATTTGGTGGAAACGAGAGACATATCAATCTAGTTTGCGAACAACACAATTCGAAACCCTACAATTCTTTTTTTTGATATTTTTCTTTTACTTAGGAGCACTCAAGAAGTAACCACAGGAAATTTGAGCTTAAACAAGTGAATTACGTGGCCTGTGGAATTTTATGAAGATTGTGAAAAATATGAAAAAAACTTTAGGAGGTGAAAACTCAAACTTCAGAGGCGAATTTGGGGATCCTATAATTGTCGAACCCGCCGTTGGCGGGGATAGACAGATCCAAAAATTGTTTCTGATCGATTTGATTTTGATATATAGAACATCAAAATTGGAGTTCGTATGCGAAAGTTATGGCTGTTTTACGAACGGACTCTGAATTAGAGGACAAAACGGTCCGGAAGTGGGAAAAAATTGCGGTGGTGGCTAGAAATTGATGGAAACAGTGGGAAAAAACACACAAACTGGAATGTAACAAGACCTAACCAGTAATAAGACCTCGACCAGGACACAAACTCAACACTAGGGACTCTGAAACTGAAATATGCAAAGGCTATGGCGCGGATGGGTTGTAGGACATGAAAACAATATGGCAATAGACTTATGGGACGAACACAAGGACACTTGAAACTAAGGGTAGATGCGAACCTAACGATATGTCTGAAGCTTTGATTACCACTTCAGGAGAACAAGTGTGGCCCGATCTTCCGAAACTTTCTGGTAACTATCGATTTGGTGGAAACGAGAGACATATCAATCTAGTTTGCGAACAACACAATTCGAAACCCTACAATTCTTTTTTTTGATATTTTTCTTTTACTTAGGAGCACTCAAGAAGTAAACACAGGAAATTTGAGCCTAAACAAGTGAATTACGTGGCCTGTGGAATTTTATGAAGATTGTGAAAAATATGAAAAAAAATTAGGAGGTGAAAACTCAAACTTCAGAGGCGAATTTGGGGATTCTAGAATTGTCGAACCCGCCGTTGGCGGGATAGACAGATCCAAAAAAATTTTCTGATTGATTTTGATATATGGAACGTCAAAATTGGAGTTCGTATGCGAAAGTTATGGCTGTTTTACGAACGGACTCCGAATTAGAGGACAAAACGGTCCGGAAGTGGGAAAAATTTGCGATGGTGGCTAGAAATTGATGGAAATAGTGGGAAAAAACAGACAAACTGGACTGTAACAAGACCTAACCAGTAACAAGACCTCGACCAAGACACAAACTCAACACTACGGACTCTGAAACTGAAATATACAAAGGCTATGGCGCGGATGGGTTGTAGGACATGAAAACAATATGGCACTAGACTTATGCGACGAACACAAGGACACTTGAAACTAAGGGTAGATGTGAACCTAACGGCATGTCTGAAGCATTGATTACCACTTCAGGAGAACAAGTGTGGCCCGATCTTCCGAAACTTTCTGGTAACTATCGATTTGGTGGAAACGAGAGACATATCAATCCAGTTTGCGAACAACACAATTCGAAACCCTACAATTTTTTTTTGATATTTTTCTTTTACTTAGGAGCACTCAAGAAGTAACCACAGGAAATTTGAGCTTAAACAAGTGAATTACGTGGCCTGTGGAATTTTATGAAGATTGTGAAAAATATAAAAAAAAACTTTAGGAGGTGAAAACTCAAACTTCAGAGGCGAATTTGGGGATCCTATAATTGTCAAACCTGCCGTTGGAGGTTATAGACAGATCCAAAAATTTTTTCTGATCGATTTTGATATATGGCACGTCAAAATTGGAGTTCGTATGCGAAAGTTATGGCTGTTTTACGAACGGACTCCGAATTAGAGGACAAAACGGTCCAGAAGTGGGAAAAATTTGCGGTGGTGGCTAGAAATTGATGGAAACAATGGGAAAAAAACTGGACTGTAACAAGACCTAACCAGTAACAAGACCTAGACCAGGACAAAAACTCAACACTACGGACTCTGAAACTGAAATATGCAAAGGCTATGGCGCGGATGGGTTGTAGGACATGAAAACAATATGGCACTAGACTTATGGGACGAACACAAGGACACTTGAAACTAAAGGTAGATGTGAACCTAACGGTATGTCTGAAACATTGATTACCACTTGAGGAGAACAAGTGGGCCCGATCTTCCGAAAGTTTCTGGTAACTATCGATTTGGTGGAAACGAGAGACATATCAATCCACTTTGCGAACAACACAATTCGAAACCCTACAATTCTTTTTTTTTGATATTTTTCTTTTACTTAGGAGCACTCAAGAAGTAACCACAGGAAATTTGAGCTTAAACAAGTGAAATACGTGGCCTGTGGAATTTTATGAAGATTGTGAAAAATATGAAAAAAATTTTAGGAGGTGAAAACTCAAACTTCAGAGGCGAATTTGGGGATCCAAAAATTGTTGAACCCGCCTTTGGCAGGGATAGACAGATCCAAAAATTTTTTCTGATCGATTTTTATATATGGACCGTCAAAATTGGAGTTCGTATGCGAAAGTTATGGCTGTTTTACGAACAGACTCCGAATTAGAGGACAAAACGGTCCGGAAGTGGGAAAAATTTGCGGTGGTGGCTAGAAATTGATGGAAACAGTGGGAAAAAACACACAAACTAGACTGTAACAAGACCTAACCAGTAACAAGACCTCGACCAGGACACAAACTCAACACTACGGACTTTGAAACTGAAATATGCAAAGGCTATGGCGCGGATGGGTTGTAGGACATGAAAACAATATGGCACTAGACTTATGCGACGAACACAAGGACACTTGAAACTAAGGGTAGATGTGAACCTAACGGCATGTCTGAAGCATTGATTACCACTTGAGGAGAACAAGTGTGGCCCGATATTCTAAAAGTTTCTGGTAACTATCGATTTGGTGGAAACGAGAGACATATCAATCCAGTTTGCGAACAACACAATTCGAAACCCTACAATTATTTTTTTTGATATTTTTCTTTTACTTAGGAGCACTCAAGAAGTAACCACAGGAAATTTGAGCTTAAACAAGTGAATTACGTGGCCTGTAGAATTTTATGAAGATTGTGAAAAATATGAAAAAAAACTTTAGGAGGTGAAAACTCAAACTTTAGAGGCGAATTTGAGGATCCTATAATTGTCGAACCCGCCGTTGGCGGGGATAGACAGATCCAAAAATTGTTTCTGATCGATTTGATTTTGATGTATAGAACGTCAAAATTGGAGTTCGTATGCGAAAGTTATGGCTGTTTTACGAACGGACTCTGAATTAGAGGACAAAACGGTCCGGAAGTGGGAAAAAATTGCGGTGGTGGCTAGAAATTGATGGAAATAGTGGGAAAAAACACACAAACTGGAATGTAACAAGACCTAACCAGTAACAAGACCTCGACCAGGACACAAACTCAACACTAGGGACTCTGAAACTGAAATATGGAAAGGCTATGGCGCGGATGGGTTGTAGGACATGAAAACAATATTGCAATAGACTTATGGGACGAACACAAGGACACTTCAAACTAAGGGTAGATGTGAACCTAATGATATGTCTGAAGCTTTGATTACCACTTCTGGAGAACAAGTGTGGCCCGATCTTCCGAAACTTTCTGGTAACTATCGATTTGGTGGAAACGAGAGACATATCAATCCAGCTTGCGAACAACACAATTCGAAAGCCTACAATTCTTTTTATTTTTTTTTGATATTTTTCTTTTACTAAGGAGCACTCAAGAAGTAACCATAGGAAATTTGAGCTTAAACAAGTGAAAGACGTGGCCTGTGGAATTTTTTGAAGATTGTGAAAAATATGAAAAAAAACTTTAGGAGGTGAAAACTCAAACTTCAGAGGCGAATTTGGGGATCCAATAATTGTCGAACCCGCCGTTGGCGGGATAGACAGATCCAAAAAAATTTTCTGATCGATTTTGATATATGGAACGTCAAAATTGGAGTTCGTATGCGAAAGTTATGGCTGTTTTACGAACGGACTCCGAATTAGGGGACAAAACGGTCCGGAAGTGGGAAATTTGCGATGGTGGCTAGAAATTGATGGAAATAGTGGGAAAAAACAGACAAACTGGACTGTAACAAGACCTAACCAGTAACAAGACCTCGACCAGGACACAAACTCAACACTAGGGACTCTGAAACTGAAATATGCAAAGGCTATGGCGCGGATGGGTTGTAGGACATGAAAACAATATGGCACTAGACTTATGCGACGAACACAAGGACACTTGAAACTAAGGGTAGATGTGAACCTAACGGCATGTCTGAAGCATTGATTACCACTTGAGGAGAACAAGTGTGGCCCGATCTTCCGAAAGTTTCTGGTAACTATCGATTTGGTGGAAACGAGAGATATATCAATCCAGTTTGCGAACAACACAATTCGAAACCCTACAATTTTTTTTTTGATATTTTTCTTTTACTTAGGAGCACTCAAGAAGTAACCACAGGAAATTTGAGCTTAAACAAGTGAATTACGTGGCCTGTGGAATTTTATGAAGATTGTTGAAAATATAGAAAAAAACTTTAGGAGGTGAAAACTCAAACTTCAGAGGCGAATTTGGGGATCCTATAATTGTCAAACCTGCCATTGGGGGTTATAGACAGATCCAAAAATTTTTTCTGATCGATTTTGATATATGGCACGTCAAAATTGGAGTTCGTATGCGAAAGTTATAGCTGTTTTACGAACGGACTCCGAATTAGAGGACAAAACGGTCCAGAAGTGGGAAAAATTTGCGGTGGTGGCTAGAAATTGATGGAAACAATGGGAAAAAAACTGGACTGTAACAAGACCTAACCAGTAACAAGACCTAGACCAGGACAAAAACTCAACACTACGGACTCTGAAACTGAAATATGCAAAGGCTATGGCGCGGATGGGTTGTAGGACATGAAAACAATATGGCACTAGACTTATGGGACGAACACAAGGACACTTGAACTAAGGGTAGATGTGACCTTACGTATGTCTGAGCATGAT
>NC_012875.2:25198161-25200758 GCF_000003195.3 Sorghum bicolor
GAACAAGTGGGCCCCGATCTTCCTGAAACTCTCTGGTAACATTCGATTTGGTGGAAAAGAGAAGACATATCAATCCAGCTTGCGAACAACACAATTCGAAACCCTGCAATTCTTTTTATTTTTTTTGATATTTTTCTTTTCCTAAGGATCACTCAAGAAGTAACCACAGGAAATTTGAGCTTAAACAAGTGAAAGACGTGGCCTGTGGAATTTTTTGAAGATTGTGAAAAATATGAAAAAAATTTAGGAGGTGAAAACTCAAACTTCAGAGGCGAATTTGGGGATTCTAAAATTGTCGAACCCGCCGTTGGGGGGGATAGACAGATCCAAAAATTTTTTCTGATCGATTTTGATATATGGAACGTCAAAATTGGAGTTCGTATGCGAAAGTTATGGCTGTTTTGCGAACGGACTCCGAATTAGAGGACAAAACGGTCCAGAAGTGGGAAAAATTTGCGGTGGTGGCTAGAAATTGATGGAAACAGTGGGAAAAAAACTGGACTGTAACAAGACCTAACCAGTAACAAGACCTCGACCAGGACAAAAACTCAACACTACGGACTCTGAAACTGAAATATGCAAAGGCTATGGCGCGGATGGGTTGTAGGACATGAAAACAATATGGCACTAGACTTATGGGACGAACACAATGACACTTGAAACTAAGGGTAGATGTGAACATAATGGTATGTCTGAAGCTTTGATTACCACTTGAGGAGAACAAGTGTGGCCCGATCTTCCGAAAGTTTCTGGTAACTATCGATTTGGTGGAAACGAGAGACATATCAATCCACCTTGCGAACAACACAATTCGAAACCCTGCAATTCTTTTTTCTTGATATTTTTACTTTACTTAAGAGCACTCAAGAAGTAACCATAGGAAATTTGAGCTTAAACAAGTGAAAGACGTGGCCTGTGGAAATTTTTGAAGATTGTGAAAAATATGAAAAAAACTTTAGGAGGTGAAAACTCAAACTTCAGAGGCAAATTTGGGGATTCTAAAATTGTCGAACCCGCCGTTGGCGGGGATAGACAGATACAAAAATTGTTTCTGATCGATTTGATTTTGATATATAGAATGTCAAAATTGGAGTTCGTATGCGAAAGTTATGGCTGTTTTACGAACGGACTCTGAATTAGAGGACAAAACGGTCCGGAAGTGGGAAAAAATTGCGGTGGTGGCTAGAAATTGATGGAAACAGTGGGAAAAACACACAAACTGGAATGTAATAAGACCTAACCAGTAACAAGACCTTGACGAGGACACAAACTCAACACTAGGGACTCTGAAACTGAAATATGCAAAGGCTATGGCGCGGATGGGTTGTAGGACATGAAAACAATATGGCAATAGACTTATGGGACGAACACAAGGACACTTCAAACTAAGGGTAGATGTGAACCTAACGATATGTCTGAAGCTTTGATTACCACTTCAGGAGAACAAGTGTGGCCCGATCTTCCGAAAGTTTCTGGTAACTATCGATTTGGTGGAAACGAGAGACATATCAATCCAGCTTGCGAACAACACAATTCGAAACCCTGCAATTCTTTTTATTTTTTTGATATTTTTCTTTTACTAAGGAGCACTCAAGAAGTAACCACAGGAAATTTGAGCTTAAACAAGTGAAAGACGTGGCCTGTGGAATTTTTTGAAGATTGTGAAAAATATGAAAAAAATTTAGGAGGTGAAAACTCAAACTTCAGAGGCGAATTTGGGGATTCTAAAATTGTCGAACCCGCCGTTGGTGGGATAGACAGACCCAAAAAAATTTTCTGATCGATTTTGATATATGAAACGTCAAAATTGGAGTTCGTATGCGAAAGTTATGGCTGTTTTACGAACGGACTCCGAATTAGAGGACAAAACGGTCCGGAAGTGGGAGAAATTTGCGATGGTGGCTAGAAATTGATGGAAATAGTGGGAAAAAACAGACAAACTGGACTGTAACAAGACCTAACCAGTAACAAGACCTCGACCAGGACACAAACTCAACACTACGGACTCTGAAACTGAAATATGCAAAGGCTATGGCGCGGATGGGTTGTAGGACATGAAAACAATATGGCACTAGACATATGCGACGAACACAAGGACACTTGAAACTAAGGGTAGATGTGAACCTAACGGCATGTCTGAAGCATTGATTACCACTTGAGGAGAATAAGTGTGGCCCGATATTCCGAAAGTTTCTGGTAACTATCGATTTGGTGGAAACGAGAGACATATCAATCCAGTTTGCGAACAACACAATTCGAAACCCTACAATTCTTTTTTTTGATATTTTTCATTTACTTAGGAGCAATCAAGAAGTAACCACAAGAAATTTGAGCTTAAACAAGTGAAAGACGTGGCCTGTGGAAATTTTTGAAGATTGTGAAAAATATGAAAAAAACTTTAGGAGGTGAAAACTCAAACTTCAGAGGCAAATTTGGGGATTCTAAAATTGTCGAACCCGCCGTTGGCGGGGATAGACAGATACAAAAATTGTTTCTGATCGATTTGATTTTGATATATAGAATGTCAAAATTGGAGTTCGTATGCGAAAGTTATGGCTGTTTTACGAACGGACTCTGAATTAGAGGACAAAACGGTC
>NC_012875.2:25204924-25208305 GCF_000003195.3 Sorghum bicolor
TGGTGGAAACGAGAGACATATCAATCCACCTTGCGAACAACACAATTCGAAACCCTGCAATTCTTTTTTTTGATATTTTTACTTTACTTAGGAGCACTCAAGAAGTAACCACAGGAAATTTGAGCTTAAACAAGTGAAAGACGTGGCCTGTGGAAATTTTTGAAGATTGTGAAAAATATGAAAAAAAACTTTAGGAGGTGAAAACTCAAACTTCAGAGGCAAATTTGGGGATTCTAAAATTGTCGAACCCGCCGTTGGCGGGGATAGACAGATCCAAAAATTGTTTCTGATCGATTTGATTTTGATATATAGAACGTCAAAATTGGAGTTAGTATGCGAAAGTTATGGCTGTTTTACGAACGGACTCTGAATTAGAGGACAAAACGGTCCGGAAGTGGGAAAAAATTGCGGTGGTGGCTAGAAATTGATGGAAACAGTGGGAAAAAACACACAAACTGGAATGTAACAAGACCTAACCAGTAACAAGACCTCAACCAGGACACAAACTCAACACTAGGGACTCTGAAACTGAAATATGCAAAGGCTATGGCGCGGATGGGTTGTAGGACATGAAAACAATATGGCAATAGACTTATGGGACGAACACAAGGACACTTCAAACTAAGGGTAGATGTGAACCTAACGATATGTCTGAAGCTTTGATTACCACTTCAGGAGAACAAGTGTGGCCCGATCTTCCGAAACTTTCTGGTAACTATCGATTTGGTGGAAACGAGAGACATATCAATCCAGCTTGCGAACAACACAATTCGAAACCCTGCAATTCTTTTTATTTTTTTTTTGATATTTTTCTTTTACTAAGGAGCACTCAAGAAGTAACCACAGGAAATTTGAGCTTAAACAAGTGAAAGACGTGGCCTGTGGAATTTTTTGAAGATTGTGAAAAATATGAAAAAAATTTAGGAGGTGAAAACTCAAACTTCAGAGGCAAATTTGGGGATTCTAAAATTGTCGAACCCGCCGTTGGCGGGGATAGACAGATCCAAAAATTGTTTCTGATCGATTTGATTTTGATATATAGAACGTCAAAATTGGAGTTCGTATGCGAAAGTTATGGCTGTTTTACGAACGGACTCCGAATTAGAGGACAAAACGGTCCAGAAGTGGGAAAAATTTGCGGTGGTGGCTAGAAATTGATGGAAACAATGGGAAAAAAACTGGACTGTAACAAGACCTAACCAGTAACAAGACCTAGACCAGGACAAAAACTCAACACTACGGACTCTGAAACTGAAATATGCAAAGGCTGTGGCGCGGATGGGTTGTAGGACATGAAAACGATATGGCACTAGACTTATGGGACGAACACAAGGACACTTGAAACTAAGGGTAGATGTGAACCTAACGGTATGTCTGAAGCATTGATTACCACTTGAGGAGAACAAGTGGGCCCGATCTTCCGAAAGTTTCTGGTAACTATCGATTTGGTGGAAACGAGAGACATATCAATCCAGTTTGCGAATAACACAATTCGAAACCCTATAATTCTTTTTTTTGATATTTTTCTTTTACTTAGGAGCACTCAAGAAGTAACCACAGGAAATTTGAGCTTAAACAAGTGAAAGACGTGGCCTGTGGAATTTTATGAAGATTGTGAAAAATATGAAAAAAATTTAGGAGGTGAAAACTCAAACTTCAGAGGCGAATTTGGGGATTCTAAAATTGTCGAACCCGCCGTTGGCGGTATAGACAGATCCAAAAAAATTTTCTGATCGATTTTGATATATGGAACGTCAAAATTGGAGTTCGTATGCGAAAGTTATGGCTGTTTTACGAACAGACTCCGAATTAGAGGACAAAACGGTCCGGAAGTGGGAAAAATTTGCGGTGGTGGCTAGAAATTGATGGAAACAGTGGGAAAAAACACACAAACTAGACTGTAACAAGACCTAACCAGTAACAAGACCTCGACCAGGACACAAACTCAACACTACGGACTCTGAAACTGAAATATGCAAAGGCTATGGCGCGGATGGGTTGTAGGACATGAAAACAATATGGCACTAGACTTATGCGACGAACACAATGACACTTGAAACTAAGGGTAGATGTGAACCTAACGGCATGTCTGAAACATTGATTACCACATGAGGAGAACAAGTGTGGCCCGATCTTCCGAAAGTTTCTGGTAACTATCGATTTGGTGGAAACGAGAGACATATCAATCCACCTTGCGAACAACACAATTCGAAACCCTGCAATTCTTTTTTTTGATATTTTTACTTTACTTAGGAGCACTCAAGAAGTAACCACAGGAAATTTGAGCTTAAACAAGTGAAAGACGTGGCCTGTGGAAATTTTGGAAGATTGTGAAAAATATGAAAAAAAACTTTAGGAGGTGAAAACTCAAACTTCAGAGGCAAATTTGGGGATTCTAAAATTGTCGAACCCGCCGTTGGCGGGGATAGACAGATCCAAAAATTGTTTCTGATCGATTTGATTTTGATATATAGAACGTCAAAATTGGAGTTAGTATGCGAAAGTTATGGCTGTTTTACGAACGGACTCTGAATTAGAGGACAAAACGGTCCGGAAGTGGGAAAAAATTGCGGTGGTGGCTAGAAATTGATGGAAACAGTGGGAAAAAACACACAAACTGGAATGTAACAAGACCTAACCAGTAACAAGACCACGACCAGGACACAAACTCAACACTAGGGACTCTGAAACTGAAATATGCAAAGGCTATGGCGCGGATGGGTTGTAGGACATGAAAACAATATGGCAATAGACTTATGGGACGAACACAAGGACACTTGAAACTAAGGGTAGATGTGAACCTAACGATATGTCTGAAGCTTTGATTACCACTTCAGGAGAACAAGTGTGGCCCGATCTTCCGAAACTTTCTGGTAACTATCGATTTGGTGGAAACGAGAGACATATCAATCCAGCTTGCGAACAACACAATTCGAAACCCTACAATTCTTTTTATTTTTTTTGATATTTTTCTTTTACTAAGGAGCACTCAAGAAGTAACCCTAGGAAATTTGAGCTTAAACAAGTAAAAGACGTGGCCTGTGGAATTTTTTGAAGATTGTGAAAAATATGAAAAAAAATTAGGAGGTGAAAACTCAAACTTCAGAGGCGAATTTGGGGATTCTAGAATTGTCGAACCCGCCGTTGGCGGGATAGACAGATCCAAAAAAATTTTCTGATTGATTTTGATATATGGAACGTCAAAATTGGAGTTCGTATGCGAAAGTTATGGCTGTTTTACGAACGGACTCCGAATTAGAGGACAAAACGGTCCGGAAGTGGGAAAAATTTGCGATGGTGGCTAGAAATTGATGGAAATAGTGGGAAAAAACAGACAAACTGGACTGTAACAAGACCTAACCAGAACAAGACCTCGACCGG
>NC_012875.2:25210014-25244056 GCF_000003195.3 Sorghum bicolor
GAGTGGGAAAAATTTGCGGTGGTGGCTAGAAATAGGTGGAAACAGTGGGAAAAAAACTGGACTGTAACAAGACCTAACCAGTAACAAGACCTAGACCAGGACAAAAACTCAACACTACGGACTCTGAAACTGAAATATGCAAAGGCTATGGCGCGGATGGGTTGTAGGACATGAAAACAATATGGCACTAGACTTATGGGACGAACACAAGGACACTTGAAACTAAGGGTAGATGTGAAGCTAACGGTATGTCTGAAGCTTTGATTACCACTTGAGGAGAACAAGTGTGGCCCGATCTTCCGAAAGTTTCTGGTAACTATCGATTTGGTGGAAACGAGAGACATATCAATCCACCTTGCGAACAACACAATTCGAAACCCTGCAATTCTTTTTTTTTTGATATTTTTACTTTACTTAGGAGCACTCAAGAAGTAATCACAGGAAATTTGAGCTTAAACAAGTGAAAGACGTGGCCTGTGGAAATTTTTGAAGATTGTGAAAAATATGAAAAAAAACTTTAGGAGGTGAAAACTCAAACTTCAGAGGCAAATTTGGGGATTCTAAAATTGTCGAACCCGCCGTTGGCGGGGATAGACAGATCCAAAAATTGTTTCTGATCGATTTGATTTTGATGTATAGAACGTCAAAATTGGAGTTCGTATGCGAAAGTTATGGCAGTTTTACGAACGGACTCTGAATTAGAGGACAAAACGGTCCGGAAGTGGGAAAAAATTGCGGTGGTGGCTAGAAATTGATGGAAACAGTGGGAAAAAACACACAAACTGGAATGTAACAAGACCTAACCAGTAACAAGACCTCGACCAGGACACAAACTCAACACTAGGGACTCTGAAACTGAAATATGCAAAGGCTATGGCGCGGATGGGTTGTAGGACATGAAAACAATATGGCAATAGACTTATGGGACGAACACAAGGACACTTCAAACTAAGGGTAGATGTGAACCTAATGATATGTCTGAAGCTTTGATTACCACTTGAGGAGAACAAGTGTGGCCCGATATTCCGAAAGTTTCTGGTAACTATCGATTTGGTGGAAACGAGAGACATATTAATCCAGTTTGCGAACAACACAATTCGAAACCCTACAATTATTTTTTTTGATATTTTTCTTTTACTTAGGAGCACTCAAGAAGTAACCACAGGAAATTTGAGCTTAAACAAGTGAATTACGTGGCCTGTGGAATTTTATGAAGATTGTGAAAAATATGAAAAAAAACTTTAGGAGGTGAAAACTCAAACTTTAGAGGCGAATTTGGGGATCCTATAATTGTCGAACCCGCCGTTGGCGGGGATAGACAGATCCAAAAATTGTTTCTGATCGATTTGATTTTGATGTATAGAACGTCAAAATTGGAGTTCGTATGCGAAAGTTATGGCAGTTTTACGAACGGACTCTGAATTAGAGGACAAAACGGTCCGGAAGTGGGAAAAAATTGCGGTGGTGGCTAGAAATTGATGGAAACAGTGGGAAAAAACACACAAACTGGAATGTAACAAGACCTAACCAGTAACAAGACCTCGACCAGGACACAAACTCAACACTAGGGACTCTGAAACTGAAATATGCAAAGGCTATGGCGCGGATGGGTTGTAGGACATGAAAACAATATGGCAATAGACTTATGGGACGAACACAAGGACACTTCAAACTAAGGGTAGATGTGAACCTAATGATATGTCTGAAGCTTTGATTACCACTTCAGGAGAACAAGTGTGGCCCGATCTTCCGAAACTTTCTGGTAACTATCGATTTGGTGGAAACGAGAGACATATCAATCCAGCTTGCGAACAACACAATTCGAAAGCCTACAATTCTTTTTATTTTTTTTTTTGATATTTTTCTTTTACTAAGGAGCACTCAAGAAGTAACCACAGGAAATTTGAGCTTAAACAAGTGAAATACGTGGCCTGTGGAATTTTATGAAGATTGTGAAAAATATGAAAAAAACTTTAGGAGGTGAAAACTCAAACTTTAGAGGCGAATTTGGGGATCCAAAAATTGTTGAACCCGCCTTTGGCAGGGATAGACAGATCCAAAAATTTTTTCTGATCGATTTTTATATATGGACCGTCAAAATTGGAGTTCGTATGCGAAAGTTATGGCTGTTTTACGAACAGACTCCGAATTAGAGGACAAAACGGTCCGGAAGTGGGACAAATTTGCGGTGGTGGCTAGAAATTGATGGAAATAGTGGGAAAAACACACACAAACTAGACTGTAACAAGACCTAACCAGTAACAAGACCTCGACCAGGACACAAACTCAACACTAGGGACTCTGAAACTGAAATATGCAAAGGCTATGGCGCGGATGGGTTGTAGGACATGAAAACAATATGGCACTAGACTTATGCGACGAACACAAGGACACTTGAAACTAAGGGTAGATGTGAACCTAACGGCATGTCTGAAGCATTGATTACCACTTGAGGAGAACAAGTGTGGCCCGATCTTCCGAAAGTTTCTGGTAACTATCGATTTGGTGGAAACGAGAGATATATCAATCCAGTTTGCGAACAACACAATTCGAAACCCTACAATTATTTTTTTTGATATTTTTCTTTTACTTAGGAGCACTCAAGAAGTAACCACAGGAAATTTGAGCTTAAACAAGTGAATTACGTGGCCTGTGGAATTTTATGAAGATTGTGAAAAATATGAAAAAAAACTTTAGGAGGTGAAAACTCAAACTTTAGAGGCGAATTTGGGGATCCTATAATTGTCGAACCCGCCGTTGGCGGGGATAGACAGATCCAAAAATTGTTTCTGATCGATTTGATTTTGATGTATAGAACGTCAAAATTGGAGTTCGTATGCGAAAGTTATGGCAGTTTTACGAACGGACTCTGAATTAGAGGACAAAACGGTCCGGAAGTGGGAAAAAATTGCGGTGGTGGCTAGAAATTGATGGAAACAGTGGGAAAAAACACACAAACTGGAATGTAACAAGACCTAACCAGTAACAAGACCTCGACCAGGACACAAACTCAACACTACGGACTCTGAAACTGAAATATGCAAAGGCTATGGCGCGGATGGGTTGTAGGACATGAAAACAATATGGCACTAGACTTATGCGACGAACACAATGACACTTGAAACTAAGGGTAGATGTGAACCTAACGGCATGTCTGAAACATTGATTACCACATGAGGAGAACAAGTGTGGCCCGATCTTCCGAAAGTTTCTGGTAACTATCGATTTGGTGGAAACGAGAGACATATCAATCCACCTTGCGAACAACACAATTCGAAACCCTGCAATTCTTTTTTCTTGATATTTTTACTTTACTTAGGAGTACTCAAGAAGTAACCACAGGAAATTTGAGCTTAAACAAGTGAAAGACGTGGCCTGTGGAAATTTTTGAATATTGTGAAAAATATGAAAAAAACATTAGGAGGTGAAAACTCAAACTTCAGAGGCAAATTTGGGGATTCTAAAATTGTCGAACCCGCCGTTGGCGGGGATAGACAGATCCAAAAATTGTTTCTGATCGATTTGATTTTGATATATAGAACATCAAAATTGGAGTTCGTATGCGAAAGTTATGGCTGTTTTACGAACGGACTCTGAATTAGAGGACAAAACGGTCCGGAAGTGGGAAAAAATTGCGGTGGTGGCTAGAAATTGATGGAAACAGTGGGAAAAAACACACAAACTGGAATGTAACAAGACCTAACCAGTAATAAGACCTCGACCAGGACACAAACTCAACACTAGGGACTCTGAAACTGAAATATGCAAAGGCTATGGCGCGGATGGGTTGTAGGACATGAAAACAATATGGCAATAGACTTATGGGACGAACACAAGGACACTTGAAACTAAGGGTAGATGTGAACCTAACGATATGTCTGAAGCTTTGATTACCACTTCAGGAGAACAAGTGTGGCCCGATCTTCCGAAACTTTCTGGTAACTATCGATTTGGTGGAAACGAGAGACATATCAATCCAGCTTGCGAACAACACAATTCGAAACCCTACAATTCTTTTTATTTTTTTTGATATTTTTCTTTTACTAAGGAGCACTCAAGAAGTAACTCCAGGAAATTTGAGCTTAAACAAGTAAAAGATGTGGCCCGTGGAATTTTTTGAAGATTGTGAAAAATATGAAAAAAATTTAGGAGGTGAAAACTCAAACTTCAGAGGCAAATTTGGGGATTCTAAAATTGTCGAACCCGCCGTTGGCGGGATAGACAGATCCAAAAAAAATTTCTGATTGATTTTGATATATGGAACGTCAAAATTGGAGTTCGTATGCGAAAGTTATGGCTGTTTTACGAACGGACTCCGAATTAGAGGACAAAACGGTCCGGAAGTGGGAAAAATTTGCGATGGTGGCTAGAAATTGATGGAAATAGTGGGAAAAAAACTGGACTGTAACAAGACCTAACCAGTAACAAGACCTAGACCAGGACAAAAACTCAACACTACGGACTCTGAAACTGAAATATGCAAAGGCTATGGCGCGGATGGGTTGTAGGACATGAAAACAATATGGCACTAGACTTATGGGACGAACACAAGGACACTTGAAACTAAAGGTAGATGTGAACCTAACGGTATGTCTGAAACATTGATTACCACTTGAGGAGAACAAGTGGGCCCGATCTTCCGAAAGTTTCTGGTAACTATCGATTTGGTGGAAACGAGAGACATATCAATCCACTTTGCGAACAACACAATTCGAAACCCTACAATTCTTTTTTTTTGATATTTTTCTTTTACTTAGGAGCACTCAAGAAGTAACCACAGGAAATTTGAGCTTAAACAAGTGAAATACGTGGCCTGTGGAATTTTATGAAGATTGTGAAAAATATGAAAAAAACTTTAGGAGGTGAAAACTCAAACTTTAGAGGCGAATTTGGGGATCCAAAAATTGTTGAACCCGCCTTTGGCAGGGATAGACAGATCCAAAAATTTTTTCTGATCGATTTTTATATATGGACCGTCAAAATTGGAGTTCGTATGCGAAAGTTATGGCTGTTTTACGAACAGACTCCGAATTAGAGGACAAAACGGTCCGGAAGTGGGACAAATTTGCGGTGGTGGCTAGAAATTGATGGAAACAGTGGGAAAAACACACACAAACTAGACTGTAACAAGACCTAACCAGTAACAAGACCTCGACCAGGACACAAACTCAACACTACGGACTTTGAAACTGAAATATGCAAAGGCTATGGCGCGGATGGGTTGTAGGACATGAAAACAATATGGCACTAGACTTATGCGACGAACACAAGGACACTTAAAACTAAGGGTAGATGTGAACCTAACGGCATGTCTGAAGCATTGATTACCACTTGAGGAGAACAAGTGTGGCCCGATATTCTAAAAGTTTCTGGTAACTATCGATTTGGTGGAAACGAGAGACATATCAATCCAGTTTGCGAACAACACAATTCGAAACCCTACAATTATTTTTTTTGATATTTTTCTTTTACTTAGGAGCACTCAAGAAGTAACCACAGGAAATTTGAGCTTAAACAAGTGAATTACGTGGCCTGTAGAATTTTATGAAGATTGTGAAAAATATGAAAAAAAACTTTAGGAGGTGAAAACTCAAACTTTAGAGGCGAATTTGAGGATCCTATAATTGTCGAACCCGCCGTTGGCGGGGATAGACAGATCCAAAAATTGTTTCTGATCGATTTGATTTTGATGTATAGAACGTCAAAATTGGAGTTCGTATGCGAAAGTTATGGCTGTTTTACGAACGGACTCTGAATTAGAGGACAAAACGGTCCGGAAGTGGGAAAAAATTGCGGTGGTGGCTAGAAATTGATGGAAATAGTGGGAAAAAACACACAAACTGGAATGTAACAAGACCTAACCAGTAACAAGACCTCGACCAGGACACAAACTCAACACTAGGGACTCTGAAACTGAAATATGGAAAGGCTATGGCGCGGATGGGTTGTAGGACATGAAAACAATATTGCAATAGACTTATGGGACGAACACAAGGACACTTCAAACTAAGGGTAGATGTGAACCTAATGATATGTCTGAAGCTTTGATTACCACTTCTGGAGAACAAGTGTGGCCCGATCTTCCGAAACTTTCTGGTAACTATCGATTTGGTGGAAACGAGAGACATATCAATCCAGCTTGCGAACAACACAATTCGAAAGCCTACAATTCTTTTTATTTTTTTTTGATATTTTTCTTTTACTAAGGAGCACTCAAGAAGTAACCATAGGAAATTTGAGCTTAAACAAGTGAAAGACGTGGCCTGTGGAATTTTTTGAAGATTGTGAAAAATATGAAAAAAAACTTTAGGAGGTGAAAACTCAAACTTCAGAGGCGAATTTGGGGATCCAATAATTGTCGAACCCGCCGTTGGCGGGATAGACAGATCCAAAAAAATTTTCTGATCGATTTTGATATATGGAACGTCAAAATTGGAGTTCGTATGCGAAAGTTATGGCTGTTTTACGAACGGACTCCGAATTAGGGGACAAAACGGTCCGGAAGTGGGAAAATTTGCGATGGTGGCTAGAAATTGATGGAAATAGTGGGAAAAAACAGACAAACTGGACTGTAACAAGACCTAACCAGTAACAAGACCTCGACCAGGACACAAACTCAACACTAGGGACTCTGAAACTGAAATATGCAAAGGCTATGGCGCGGATGGGTTGTAGGACATGAAAACAATATGGCACTAGACTTATGCGACGAACACAAGGACACTTGAAACTAAGGGTAGATGTGAACCTAACGGCATGTCTGAAGCATTGATTACCACTTGAGGAGAACAAGTGTGGCCCGATCTTCCGAAAGTTTCTGGTAACTATCGATTTGGTGGAAACGAGAGACATATCAATCCAGTTTGCGAACAACACAATTCGAAACCCTACAATTTTTTTTTGATATTTTTCTTTTACTTAGGAGCACTCAAGAAGTAACCACAGGAAATTTGAGCTTAAACAAGTGAATTACGTGGCCTGTGGAATTTTATGAAGATTGTGAAAAATATAAAAAAAAAACTTTAGGAGGTGAAAACTCAAACTTCAGAGGCAAATTTGGGGATCCTATAATTGTCAAACCTGCCGTTGGGGGTTATAGACAGATCCAAAAATTTTTTCTGATCGATTTTGATATATGGCACGTCAAAATTGGAGTTCGTATGCGAAAGTTATGGCTGTTTTACGAACGGACTCCGAATTAGAGGACAAAACGGTCCAGAAGTGGGAAAAATTTGCGGTGGTGGCTAGAAATTGATGGAAACAATGGGAAAAAAACTGGACTGTAACAAGACCTAACCAGTAACAAGACCTCGACCAGGACACAAACTCAACACTACGGACTCTGAAACTGAAATATGCAAAGGCTATGGCGCGGATGGGTTGTAGGACATGAAAACAATATGGCACTAGACTTATGCGACGAACACAATGACACTTGAAACTAAGGGTAGATGTGAACCTAACGGCATGTCTGAAACATTGATTACCACATGAGGAGAACAAGTGTGGCCCGATCTTCCGAAAGTTTCTGGTAACTATCGATTTGGTGGAAACGAGAGACATATCAATCCACCTTGCGAACAACACAATTCGAAACCCTGCAATTCTTTTTTCTTGATATTTTTACTTTACTTAGGAGTACTCAAGAAGTAACCACAGGAAATTTGAGCTTAAACAAGTGAAAGACGTGGCCTGTGGAAATTTTTGAATATTGTGAAAAATATGAAAAAAACATTAGGAGGTGAAAACTCAAACTTCAGAGGCAAATTTGGGGATTCTAAAATTGTCGAACCCGCCGTTGGCGGGGATAGACAGATCCAAAAATTGTTTCTGATCGATTTGATTTTGATATATAGAACATCAAAATTGGAGTTCGTATGCGAAAGTTATGGCTGTTTTACGAACGGACTCTGAATTAGAGGACAAAACGGTCCGGAAGTGGGAAAAAATTGCGGTGGTGGCTAGAAATTGATGGAAACAGTGGGAAAAAACACACAAACTGGAATGTAACAAGACCTAACCAGTAATAAGACCTCGACCAGGACACAAACTCAACACTAGGGACTCTGAAACTGAAATATGCAAAGGCTATGGCGCGGATGGGTTGTAGGACATGAAAACAATATGGCAATAGACTTATGGGACGAACACAAGGACACTTGAAACTAAGGGTAGATGTGAACCTAACGATATGTCTGAAGCTTTGATTACCACTTCAGGAGAACAAGTGTGGCCCGATCTTCCGAAACTTTCTGGTAACTATCGATTTGGTGGAAACGAGAGACATATCAATCCAGTTTGCGAACAACACAATTCGAAACCCTACAATTTTTTTTTGATATTTTTCTTTTACTTAGGAGCACTCAAGAAGTAACCACAGGAAATTTGAGCTTAAACAAGTGAATTACGTGGCCTGTGGAATTTTATGAAGATTGTGAAAAATATAAAAAAAAACTTTAGGAGGTGAAAACTCAAACTTCAGAGGCGAATTTGGGGATCCTATAATTGTCAAACCTGCCGTTGGAGGTTATAGACAGATCCAAAAATTTTTTCTGATCGATTTTGATATATGGCACGTCAAAATTGGAGTTCGTATGCGAAAGTTATGGCTGTTTTACGAACGGACTCCGAATTAGAGGACAAAACGGTCCAGAAGTGGGAAAAATTTGCGGTGGTGGCTAGAAATTGATGGAAACAATGGGAAAAAAACTGGACTGTAACAAGACCTAACCAGTAACAAGACCTAGACCAGGACAAAAACTCAACACTACGGACTCTGAAACTGAAATATGCAAAGGCTATGGCGCGGATGGGTTGTAGGACATGAAAACAATATGGCACTAGACTTATGGGACGAACACAAGGACACTTGAAACTAAGGGTAGATGTGAACCCAACGGTATGTCTGAAGCATTGATTACCACTTGAGGAGAACAAGTGGGCCTGATCCTCCGAAAGTTTCTGGTAACTATCGATTTGGTGGAAACGAGAGACATATCAATCCAGTTTGCGAACAACACAATTCGAAACCCTACAATTCTTTTTTTTGATATTTTTCTTTTACATAGGAGCACTCAAGAAGTAACCACAGGAAATTTGAGCTTAAACAAGTGAAATACGTGGCCTGTGGAATTTTATGAAGATTGTGAAAAATATGAAAAAAATTTAGGAGGTGAAAACTCAAACTTCAGAGGCGAATTTGGGGATTCTAAAATTGTCGAACCCGCCGTTGGCGGTATAGACAGATCCAAAAAAATTTTCTGATCGATTTTGATATATGGAACGTCAAAATTGGAGTTCATATGCGAAAGTTATGGCTGTTTTACGAACAGACTCCGAATTAGAGGACAAAACGGTCCGGAAGTGGGAAAAATTTGCGGTGGTGGCTAGAAATTGATGGAAACAGTGGGAAAAAACACACAAACTAGACTGTAACAAGACCTAACCAGTAACAAGACCTCGACCAGGACACAAACTCAACACTACGGACTCTGAAACTGAAATATGCAAAGGCTATGGCGCGGATGGGTTGTAGGACATGAAAACAATATGGCACTAGACTTATGCGACGAACACAATGACACTTGAAACTAAGGGTAGATGTGAACCTAATGGTATGTCTGAAGCTTTGATTACCACTTGAGGAGAACAAGTGTGGCCCGATCTTCCGAAAGTTTCTGGTAACTATCGATTTGGTGGAAACGAGAGACATATCAATCCACCTTGCGAACAACACAATTCGAAACCCTGCAATTCTTTTTTTTGATATTTTTACTTTACTTAGGAGCACTCAAGAAGTAACCACAGGAAATTTGAGCTTAAACAAGTGAAAGACGTGGCCTGTGGAAATTTTTGAAGATTGTGAAAAATATGAAAAAAAACTTTAGGAGGTGAAAACTCAAACTTCAGAGGCAAATTTGGGGATTCTAAAATTGTCGAACCCGCCGTTGGCGGGGATAGACAGATCCAAAAATTGTTTCTGATCGATTTGATTTTGATATATAGAACGTCAAAATTGGAGTTAGTATGCGAAAGTTATGGCTGTTTTACGAACGGACTCTGAATTAGAGGACAAAACGGTCCGGAAGTGGGAAAAAATTGCGGTGGTGGCTAGAAATTGATGGAAACAGTGGGAAAAAACACACAAACTGGAATGTAACAAGACCTAACCAGTAACAAGACCACGACCAGGACACAAACTCAACACTAGGGACTCTGAAACTGAAATATGCAAAGGCTATGGCGCGGATGGGTTGTAGGACATGAAAACAATATGGCAATAGACTTATGGGACGAACACAAGGACACTTCAAACTAAGGGTAGATGTGAACCTAACGATATGTCTGAAGCTTTGATTACCACTTCAGGAGAACAAGTGTGGCCCGATCTTCCGAAACTTTCTGGTAACTATCGATTTGGTGGAAACGAGAGACATATCAATCCAGCTTGCGAACAACACAATTCGAAACCCTGCAATTCTTTTTATTTTTTTTTGATATTTTTCTTTTACTAAGGAGCACTCAAGAAGTAACCACAGGAAATTTGAGCTTAAACAAGTGAAAGACGTGGCCTGTGGAATTTTTTGAAGATTGTGAAAAATATGAAAAAAATTTAGGAGGTGAAAACTCAAACTTCAGAGGCGAATTTGGGGATTCTAAAATTGTCGAACCCGCCGTTGGCGGTATAGACAGATCCAAAAAAATTTTCTGATCGATTTTGATATATGGAACGTCAAAATTGGAGTTCGTATGCGAAAGTTATGGCTGTTTTACGAACAGACTCCGAATTAGAGGACAAAACGGTCCGGAAGTGGGAAAAATTTGCGGTGGTGGCTAGAAATTGATGGAAACAGTGGGAAAAAACACACAAACTAGACTATAACAAGACCTAACCAGTAACAAGACCTCGACCAGGACACAAACTCAACACTACGGACTCTGAAACTGAAATATGCAAAGGCTATGGCGCGGATGGGTTGTAGGACATGAAAACAATATGGCACTAGACTTATGGGACGAACACAATGACACTTGAAACTAAGGGTAGATGTGAACCTAATGGTATGTCTGAAGCTTTGATTACCACTTGAGGAGAACAAGTGTGGCCCGATCTTCCGAAAGTTTCTGGTAACTATCGATTTGGTGGAAACGAGAGACATATCAATCCACCTTGCGAACAACACAATTCGAAACCCTGCAATTCTTTTTTTTGATATTTTTACTTTACTTAGGAGCACTCAAGAAGTAACCACAGGAAATTTGAGCTTAAACAAGTGAAAGACGTGGCCTGTGGAAATTTTTGAAGATTGTGAAAAATATGAAAAAAAACTTTAGGAGGTGAAAACTCAAACTTCAGAGACAAATTTGGGGATTCTAAAATTGTCGAACCCGCCGTTGGCGGGGATAGACAGATCCAAAAATTGTTTCGGATCGATTTGATTTTGATATATAGAACGTCAAAATTAGAGTTCGTATGCGAAAGTTATGGCTGTTTTACGAACGGACTCTGAATTAGAGGACAAAACGGTCCGGAAGTGGGAAAAAATTGCGGTGGTGGCTAGAAATTGATGGAAACAGTGGGAAAAAACACACAAACTGGAATGTAACAAGACCTAACCAGTAACAAGACCTCGACCAGGACACAAACTCAACACTAGGGACTCTGAAACTGAAATATGCAAAGGCTATGGCGCGGATGGGTTGTAGGACATGAAAACAATATGGCAATAGACTTATGGGACGAACACAAGGACACTTCAAACTAAGGGTAGATGTGAACCTAACGATATGTCTGAAGCTTTGATTACCACTTCAGGAGAACAAGTGTGGCCTGATCTTCCGAAACTTTCTGGTAACTATCGATTTGGTGGAAACGAGAGACATATCAATCCAGCTTGCGAACAACACAATTCGAAACCCTGCAATTCTTTTTATTTTTTTTGATATTTTTCTTTTACTAAGGAGCACTCAAGAAGTAACCACAGGAAATTTGAGCTTAAATAAGTGAAAGACGTGGCCTGTGGAATTTTTTGAAGATTTTGAAAAATATGAAAAAAATTAGGAGGTGAAAACTCAAACTTCAGAGGCGAATTTGGGGATTCTAAAATTGTCGAACCCGCCGTTGGCGGGATAGACAGATCCAAAAAAAATTTCTGATCGATTCTGATATATGGAACGTCAAAATTGGAGTTCGTATGCGAAAGTTATGGCTGTTTTACGAACGGACTCCGAATTAGAGGACAAAACGGTCCGGAAGTGGGAAAAAATTGCGGTGGTGGCTAGAAATTGATGGAAACAGTGGGAAAAAACACACAAACTGGAATGTAACAAGACCTAACCAGTAACAAGACCTCGACCAGGACACAAACTCAACACTAGGGACTCTGAAACTGAAATATGCAAAGGCTGTGGCGCGGATGGGTTGTAGGACATGAAAACAATATGGCACTAGAGTTATGCGACGAACACAAGGACACTTGAAACTAAGGGTAGATGTGAACCTAACGGCATGTCTGAAGCATTGATTACCACTTGAGGAGAACAAGTGTGGCCCGATCTTCCGAAAGTTTCTGGTAACTATCGATTTGGTGGAAACGAGAGACATATCAATCCAGTTTGCGAACAACACAATTCGAAACCCTACAATTCTTTTTTTTGATATTTTTACTTTACTTAGGAGCACTCAAGAAGTAACCACAGGAAATTTGAGCTTAAACAAGTGAAAGACGTGGCCTGTGGAAATTTTTGAAGATTGTGAAAAATATGAAAAAAAACTTTAGGAGGTGAAAACTCAAACTTCAGAGGCAAATTTGGGGATTCTAAAATTGTCGAACCCGCCGTTGGGGGGGATAGACAGATCCAAAAATTTTTTCTGATCGATTTTTATATATGGAACGTCAAAATTGGAGTTCGTATGCGAAAGTTATGGCTGTTTTACGAACAGACTCCGAATTAGAGGACAAAACGGTCCGGAAGTGGGAAAAATTTGCGGTGGTGGCTAGAAATTGATGGAAACAGTGGGAAAAAACACACAAACTAGACAGTAACAAGACCTAACCAGTAACAAGACCTCGACCAGGACACAAACTCAACACTACGGACTCTGAAACTGAAATATGCAAAGGCTATGGCGCGGATGGGTTGTAGGACATGAAAACAATATGGCACTAGACTTATGGGACGAACACGATGACACTTGAAACTAAGGGTAGATGTGAACCTAATGGTATGTCTGAAGCTTTGATTACCACTTGAGGAGAACAAGTGTGGCCCGATCTTCCGAAAGTTTCTGGTAACTATCGATTTGGTGGAAACGAGAGACATATCAATCCACCTTGCGAACAACACAATTCAAAACCCTGCAATTTTTTTTTGATATTTTTACTTTACTTAGGAGCACTCAAGAAGTAACCACATGAAATTTGAGCTTAAACAAGTGAAAGACGTGGCCTGTGGAAATTTTTGAAGATTGTGAAAAATATGAAAAAAAACTTTAGGAGGTGAAAACTCAAACTTCAGAGGCAAATTTGGGGATTCTAAAATTGTCGAACCCGCTGTTGGCGGGGATAGACAGATCCAAAAATTATTTCTAATCAATTTGATTTTGATATATAGAACGTCAAAATTGGAGTTCGTATGCGAAAGTTATGGCTGTTTTACGAACGGACTCTGAATTAGAGGACAAAACGGTCCGGAAGTGGGAAAAAATTGCGGTGGTGGCTAGAAATTGATGGAAACAGTGGGAAAAAACACACAAACTGGAATGTAACAAGACCTAACCAGTAACAAGACCTCGACCAGGACACAAACTCAACACTAGGGACTCTGAAACTGAAATATGCAATGGCTATGGCGCGGATGGGTTGTAGGACATGAAAACAATATGGCACTAGACTTATGGGACGAACACAATGACACTTGAAACTAAGGGTAGATGTGAACCTAACGGTATGTCTGAAGCATTGATTACCACTTGAGAAGAACAAGTGGGCACGATCTTCCGAAAGTTTCTGGTAACTATCGATTTGGTGGAGACGAGAGACATATCAATCCAGTTTGCGAACAACACAATTCGAAACCCTACAATTCCTTTTTTTGATATTTTTATTTTACTTAGGAGCACTCAAGAAGTAACCACAGGAAATTTGAGCTTAAACAAGTTAATTACGTGGCCTGTGGAATTTTATGAAGATTGTGAAAAATATGAAAAAAAACTTTAGGAGGTGAAAACTCAAACTTCAGAGACGAATTTGGGGATCCTATAATTGTCGAACCCGCCGTTGGGGGGGATAGACAGATCCAAAAAATTTTTCTGATCGATTTTGATATATGGAACGTCAAAATTGGAGTTCGTATGCGAAAGTTATGGCTATTTTACGAACGGACTCCGAATTAGAGGACAAAACGGTCCGGAAGTGGGAAAAATTTGCGGTGGTGGCTACAAATTGATGGAAACAGTGGGAAAAAAACTGGACTGTAACAAGACCTAACCATTAATAAGACCTAGACCAGGACAAAAACTCAACACTACGGACTCTGAAACTGAAATATGCAAAGGCTATGGCGCGGATGGGTTGTAGGACATGAAAACAATATGGCACTAGACTTATGGGACGAACACAATGACACTTGAAACTAAGGGTAGATGTGAACCTAACGGTATGTCTGAAGCATTGATTACCACTTGAGGAGAACAAGTGGGCACGATCTTCCGAAAGTTTCTGGTAACTATCGATTTGGTGGAGACGAGAGACATATCAATCCAGTTTGCGAACAACACAATTCGAAACCCTACAATTCTTTTTTTTGATATTTTTCTTTTACTTAGGAGCACTCAAGAAGTAACCACAGGAAATTTGAGCTTAAACAAGTTAATTACGTGGCCTGTGGAATTTTATGAAGATTGTGAAAAATATGAAAAAAAACTTTAGGAGGTGAAAACTCAAACTTCAGAGGCGAATTTGGGGATCCTATAATTGTCGAACCCGCCGTTGGGGGGGATAGACAGATCCAAAAATTTTTTCTGATCGATTTTGATATATGGAACGTCAAAATTGGAGTTCGTATGCGAAAGTTATGGCTGTTTTACGAACGGACTCCGAATTAGAGGACAAAACGGTCCGGAAGTGGGAAAAGTTTGCGGTGGTGGCTACAAATTGATGGAAACAGTGGGAAAAAAACTGGACTATAACAAGACCTAACCAGTAACAAGACCTAGACCAGGACAAAAACTCAACACTACGGACTCTGAAACTGAAATATGCAAAGGCTATGGCGCGGATGGGTTGTAGGACATGAAAACAATATGGCACTAGACTTATGGGACGAACACAAGGACACTTGAAACTAAGGGTAGATGTGAACCTAACGGTATGTCTGAAGCATTGATTACCACTTGAGGAGAACAAGTGGGCACGATCTTCCGAAAGTTTCTGGTAACTATCGATTTGGTGGAGACGAGAGACATATCAATCCAGTTTGCGAACAACACAATTTGAAACCCTACAATTCTTTTTTTTGATATTTTTCTTTTACTTAGGAGCACTCAAGAAGTAACCACAGAAAATTTGAGCTTAAACAAGTTAATTACGTGGCCTGTGGAATTTTATGAAGATTGTGAAAAATATGAAAAAAACTTTAGGAGGTGAAAACTCAAACTTCAGAGGCGAATTTGGGGATCCTATAATTGTCGAACCCGCCGTTGGGGGGATAGACAGATCCAAAAAATTTTTTTGATCGATTTTGATATATGGAACGTCAAAATTGGAGTTCGTATGCGAAAGTTATGGCTGTTTTACGAACGGACTCCGAATTAGAGGACAAAACGGTCCGGAAGTGGGAAAAATTTGCGATGGTGGCTAGAAATTGATGGAAATAGTGGGAAAAACAGACAAACTGGACTGTAACAAGACCTAACCAGTAACAAGACCAAGACCAGGACAAAAACTCAACACTACGGACTCTGAAACTGAAATATGCAAAGGCTATGGCGCGGATGGGTTGTAGGACATGAAAACAATATGGCACTAGACTTATGGGACGAACACAAGGACACTTGAAACTAAGGGTAGATGTGAACCTAACGGTATGTCTAAAGCATTGATTACCACTTGAGGAGAACAAGTGGGCACTATCTTCCGAAAGTTTCTGGTAACTATCGATTTGGTGGAGACGAGAGACATATCAATCCAGTTTGCGAACAACACAATTCGAAACCCTACAATTCTTTTTTTTGATATTTTTCTTTTACTTAGGAGCACTCAAGAAGTAACCACAGGAAATTTGAGCTTAAACAAGTTAATTACGTGGCCTGTGGAATTTTATGAAGATTGTGAAAAATATGAAAAAAAACTTTAGGAGGTGAAAACTCAAACTTCAGAGGCGAATTTGGGGATCCTATAATTGTCGAACCCGCCGTTGGGGGGGATAGACAGATCCAAAAATTTTTTCTGATCGATTTTGATATCTGGAACGTCAAAATTGGAGTTCGTATGCGAAAGTTATGGCTGTTTTACGAACGGACTCCGAATTAGAGGACAAAACGGTCCGGAAGTGGGAAAAATTTGCGATGGTGGCTAGAAATTGATGGAAATAGTGGGAAAGAACAGACAAACTGGACTGTAACAAGACCTAACCAGTAACAAGACCTAGACCAGGACAAAAACTCAACACTACGGACTCTGAAACTGAAATATGCAAAGGCTATGGCGCGGATGGGTTGTAGGACATGAAAACAATATGGCACTAGACTTATGGGACGAACACAAGGACACTTGAAACTAAGGGTAGATGTGAACCTAACGGTATGTCTGAAGCATTGATTACCACTTGAGAAGAACAAGTGGGCACGATCTTCCGAAAGTTTCTGGTAACTATCGATTTGGTGGAGACGAGAGACATATCAATCCAGTTTGCGAACAACACAATTCGAAACCCTACAATTCCTTTTTTTGATATTTTTCTTTTACTTAGGAGCACTCAAGAAGTAACCACAGGAAATTTGAGCTTAAACAAGTTAATTACGTGGCCTGTGGAATTTTATGAAGATTGTGAAAAATATGAAAAAAAACTTTAGGAGGTGAAAACTCAAACTTCAGAGGCGAATTTGGGGATCCTATAATTGTCGAACCCGCCATTGGGGGGGATAGACAGATCCAAAAATTTTTTCTGATCGATTTTGATATATGGGACGTCAAAATTGGAGTTCGTATGCGAAAGTTATGGCTGTTTTACGAACGGACTCCGAATTAGAGGACAAAACGGTCCGGAAGTGGGAAAAATTTGCGGTGGTGGCTACAAATTGATGGAAACAGTGGGAAAAAAACTAGACTGTAACAAGACCTAACCAGTAACAAGACCTAGACCATGACAAAAACTCAACACTACGGACTCTGAAACTGAAATATGCAAAGGCTATGGCGCGGATGGGTTGTAGGACATGAAAACAATATGGCACTTATGGGACGAACACAAGGACACTTGAAACTAAGGGTAGATGTGAACCTAACGGTATGTCTGAAGCATTGATTACCACTTGAGGAGAACAAGTGGGCACGATCTTCCGAAAGTTTCTGGTAACTATCGATTTGGTGGAGACGAGAGACATATCAATCCAGTTTGCGAACAACACAATTCGAAACCCTACAATTCTTTTTTTTTGATATTTTTCTTTTACTTAGGAGCACTCAAGAAGTAACCACACGAAATTTGAGCTTAAACAAGTTAATTACGTGGCCTGTGGAATTTTATGAAGATTGTGAAAAATATGAAAAAAAACTTTAGGAGGTGAAAACTCAAACTTCAGGGGCGAATTTGGGGATCCTATAATTGTCGAACCCGCCGTTGGGGGGATAGACAGATCCAAAAAAATTTTCTGATCGATTTTGATATATGGAACGTCAAAATTGGAGTTCGTATGCGAAAGTTATGGCTGTTTTACGAACGGACTCCGAATTAGAGGACAAAACGGTCCGGAAGTGGGAAAAATTTACGGTGGTGGCTACAAATTGATGGAAACAGTGGGAAAAAAACTGGACTGTAACAAGACCTAGACCAGGACAAAAACTCAACACTACGGACTCGGAAACTGAAATATGCGAAGGCTATGGCGCGGATGGGTTGTAGGACATGAAAACAATATGGCACTAGACTTATGGGACGAACACAAGGACACTTGAAACTAAGGGTAGATGTGAACCTAACGGTATGTCTAAAGCATTGATTACCACTTGAGGAGAACAAGTGGGCACGATCTTCCGAAAGTTTCTGGTAACTATCGATTTGGTGGAGACGAGAGACATATCAATCCAGTTTGCGAACAACACAATTCGAAACCCTACAATTCTTTTTTTTTGATATTTTTCTTTTACTTAGGAGCACTCAAGAAGTAACCACAGGAAATTTGAGCTTAAACAAGTTAATTACGTGGCCTGTGGAATTTTATGAAGATTGTGAAAAATATGAAAAAAAAACTTTAGGAGGTGAAAACTCAAACTTCAGAGGCGAATTTGGGCATCCTATAATTGTCGAACCCGCCGTTGGGGGGGATAGACAGATCCAAAAATTTTTTCTGATCGATTTTGATATATGGAACGTCAAAATTGGAGTTCGTATGCGAAAGTTATGGCTGTTTTACGAACGGACTCCGAATTAGAGGACAAAACGGTCCGGAAGTGGGAAAAATTGCGATGGTGGCTAGAAATTGATGGAAATAGTGGGAAAAAACAGACAAACTGGACTGTAACAAGACCTAACCAGTAACAAGACCTAGACCAGGACAAAAACTCAACACTACGGACTTTGAAACTGAAATATGCAAAGGCTATGGCGCGGATGGGTTGTAGGACATGAAAACAATATGGCACTAGACTTATGGGACGAACACAAGGACACTTGAAACTAAGGGTAGATGTGAACCTAACGGTATGTCTGAAGCATTGATTACCACTTGAGGAGAACAAGTGGGCACGATCTTCCGAAAGTTTCTGGTAACTATCGATTTGGTGGAGACGAGAGACATATCAATCCAGTTTGCGAACAACACAATTCGAAACCCTACAATTCTTTTTTTTGATATTTTTCTTTTACTTAGGAGCACTCAAGAAGTAACCACAGGAAATTTGAGCTTAAACAAGTTAATTACGTGGCCTGTGGAATTTTATGAAGATTGTGAAAAATATGAAAAAAAACTTTAGGAGGTGAAAACTCAAACTTCAGCGGCGAATTTGGGGATCCTATAATTGTCCAACCCGCCGTTGGGGGGGATAGACAGATCCAAAAAATTTTTCTGATCGATTTTGATATATGGAACGTCAAAATTGGAGTTGGTATGCGAAAGTTATGGCTGTTTTACGAACGGACTCCGAATTAGAGGACAAAACGGTCCGGAAGTGGGAAAAATTTGCGATGGTGGCTAGAAATTGATGGAAATAGTGGGAAAGAACAGACAAACTGGACTGTAACAAGACCTAACCAGTAACAAGACCTAGACCAGGACAAAAACTCAACACTACGGACTCTGAAACTGAAATATGCAAAGGCTATGGCGCGGATGGGTTGTAGGACATGAAAACAATATGGCACAAGACTTATGGGACGAACACAAGGACACTTGGAACTAAGGGTAGATGTGAACCTAACGGTATGTCTGAAGCATTGATTACCACTTGAGGAGAACAAGTGGGCACGATCTTCCGAAAGTTTCTGGTAACTATCGATTTGGTGGAGACGAGAGACATATCAATCCAGTTTGCGAACAACACAATTCGAAACCCTACAATTCTTTTTTTTGATATTTTTCTTTTACTTAGGAGCACTCAAGAAGTAACCACAGGAAATTTGAGCTTAAACAAGTTAACTACGTGGCCTGTGGAATTTTATGAAGATTGTGAAAAATATGAAAAAAAACTTTAGGAGGTGAAAACTCAAACTTCAGCGGCGAATTTGGGGATCCTATAATTGTCGAACCCGCTGTTGGGGGGGACAGACAGATCCAAAAAAATTTTCTGATCGATTTTGATATATGGAACGTCAAAATTGGAGTTCGTATGCGAAAGTTATGGCTATTTTACGAACGGACTCCGAATTAGAGGACAAAACGGTCCGGAAGTGGGAAAAATTTGCGATGGTGGCTAGAAATTGATGGAAATAGTGGGAAAAAACAGACAAACTGGACTGTAACAAGACCTAACCAGTAACAAGACCTAGACCAGGACAAAAACTCAACACTACGGACTCTGAAACTGAAATATGCAAAGGCTATGGCGCGGCTGGGTTGTAGGACATGAAAACAATATGGCACTAGACTTATGGGACGAACACAAGGACACTTGAAACTAAGGGTAGATGTGAACCTAACGGTATGTCTGAAGCATTGATTACCACTTGAGGAGAACAAGTGGGCACGATCTTCCGAAAGTTTCTGGTAACTATCGATTTGGTGGAGACGAGAGACATATCAATCCAGTTTGCGAACAACACAATTCGAAACCCTACAATTCTTTTTTTTGATATTTTTCTTTTACTTAGGAGCACTCAAGAAGTAACCACAGGAAATTTGAGCTTAAACAAGTTAATTACGTGGCCTGTGGAATTTTACGAAGATTGTGAAAAATATAAAAAAAAACTTTAGGAGGTGAAAACTCAAACTTCAGCGGCGAATTTGGGGATCCTATAATTGTCGAACCCGCCGTTGGGGGGGATAGACAGATCCAAAAAATTTTTCTGATCGATTTTGATATATGGAACGTCAAAATTGGAGTTCGTATGCGAAAGTTATGGCTGTTTTACGAACGGACTCCGAATTAGAGGACAAAACGGTCCGGAAGTGGGAAAAATTTGCGATGGTGGCTAGAAATTGATGGAAATAGTGGGAAAGAACAGACAAACTGGACTGTAACAAGACCTAACCAGTAACAAGACCTAGACCAGGACAAAAACTCAACACTACGGACTCTGAAACTGAAATATGCAAAGGCTATGGCGCGGATGGGTTGTAGGACATGAAAACAATATGGCACTAGACTTATGGGACGAACACAAGGACACTTGAAACTAAGGGTAGATGTGAACCTAACGGTATGTCTGAAGCATTGATTACCACTTGAGGAGAACAAGTGGGCACGATCTTCCGAAAGTTTCTGGTAACTATCGATTTGGTGGAGACGAGAGACATATCAATCCAGTTTGCGAACAACACAATTCGAAACCCTACAATTCTTTTTTTTGATATTTTTCTTTTACTTAGGAGCACTCAAGAAGTAACCACAGGAAATTTGAGCTTAAACAAGTTAATTACGTGGCCTGTGGAATTTTATGAAGATTGTGAAAAATATGAAAAAAAACTTTAGGAGGTGAAAACTCAAACTTCAGAGGCGAATTTGGGGATCCTATAATTGTCGAACCCGCTGTTGGGGGGGATAGACAGATCCAAAAAATTTTTCTGATCGATTTTGATATATGGAACGTCAAAATTGGAGTTCGTATGCGAAAGTTATGGCTATTTTACGAACGGACTCCGAATTAGAGGACAAAACGGTCCGGAAGTGGGAAAAATTTGCGATGGTGGCTAGAAATTCATGGAAATAGTGGGAAAAAACAGACAAACTGGACTGTAACAAGACCTAAGCAGTAACAAGACCTAGACCAGGACAAAAACTCAACACTACGGACTCTGAAACTGAAATATGCAAAGGCTATGGCGCGGATGGGTTGTAGGACATGAAAACAATATGGCACTAGACTTATGGGACGAACACAAGGACACTTGAATGTGAACCTAACGGTATGTCTGAAGCATTGATTACCACTTGAGGAGAACAAGTGGGCACGATCTTCCGAAAGTTTCTGGTAACTATCGATTTGGTGGAGACGAGAGACATATCAATCCAGTTTGCGAACAACACAATTCGAAACCCTACAATTCTTTTTTTTGATATTTTTCTTTTACTTAGGAGCACTCAAGAAGTAACCACAGGAAATTTGAGCTTAAACAAGTTAATTACGTGGCCTGTGGAATTTTATGAAGATTGTGAAAAATATGAAAAAAAACTTTAGGAGGTGAAAACTCAAACTTCAGAGGCGAATTTGGGGATCCTATAATTGTCGAACCCGCCGTTGGGGGGGATAGACAGATCCAAAAAAATTTTCTGATCGATTTTGATATATGGAACGTCAAAATTGGAGTTCGTATGCGAAAGTTATGGCTATTTTACGAACGGACTCCGAATTAGAGGACAAAACGGTCCGGAAGTGGGAAAAATTTGCGATGGTGGCTAGAAATTGATGGAAATAGTGGGAAAAAACAGACAAACTGGACTGTAACAAGACCTAACCAGTAACAAGACCTAGACCAGGACAAAAACTCAACACTACGGACTCTGAAACTGAAATATGCAAAGGCTATGGCGCGGATGGGTTGTAGGACATGAAAACAATATGGCACTAGACTTATGGGACGAACACAAGGACACTTGAAACTAAGGGTAGATGTGAACCTAACGGTATGTCTGAAGCATTGATTACCACTTGAGGAGAACAAGTGGGCACGATCTTCCGAAAGTTTCTGGTAACTATCGATTTGGTGGACACGAGAGACATATCAATCCAGTTTGCGAACAACACAATTCGAAACCCTACAGTTCTTTTTTTTGATATTTTTCTTTTACTTAGGAGCACTCAAGAAGTAACCACAGGAAATTTGAGCTTAAACAAGTTAATTACGTGGCCTGTGGAATTTTATGAAGATTGTGAAAAATATGAAAAAAAACTTTAGGAGGTGAAAACTCAAACTTCAGAGGCGAATTTGGGGATCCTATAATTGTCGAACCCGCTGTTGGGGGGGATAGACAGATCCAAAAAAATTTTCTGATCGATTTTGATATATGGAACGTCAAAATTGGAGTTCGTATGCGAAAGTTATGGCTATTTTACGAACGGACTCCGAATTAGAGGACAAAACGGTCCGGAAGTGGGAAAAATTTGCGATGGTGGCTAGAAATTGATGGAAATAGTGGGAAAAAACAGACAAACTGGACTGTAACAAGACCTAACCAGTAACAAGACCTAGACCAGGACAAAAACTCAACACTACGGACTCTGAAACTGAAATATGCAAAGGCTATGGCGCGGATGGGTTGTAGGACATGAAAACAATATGGCACTAGACTTATGGGACGAACACAAGGACACTTGAAACTAAGGGTAGATGTGAACCTAACGGTATGTCTGAAGCATTGATTACCACTTGAGGAGAACAAGTGGGCACGATCTTCCGAAAGTTTCTGGTAACTATCGATTTGGAGGAGACGAGAGACATATCAATCCAGTTTGCGAACAACACAATTCGAAACCCTACAGTTCTTTTTTTTGATATTTTTCTTTTACTTAGGAGCACTCAAGAAGTAACCACAGGAAATTTGAGCTTAAACAAGTTAATTATGGGGCCTGTGGAATTTTATGAAGATTGTGAAAAATATGAAAAAAAACTTTAGGAGGTGAAAACTCAAACTTCAGAGACGAATTTGGGGATCCTATAATTGTCGAACCCGCTGTTGGGGGGGATAGACAGATCCAAAAAATTTTTCTGATCGATTTTGATATATGGAACGTCAAAATTGGAGTTCGTATGCGAAAGTTATGGCTATTTTACGAACGGACTCCGAATTAGAGGACAAAACGGTCCGGAAGTGGGAAAAATTTGCGATGGTGGCTAGAAATTGATGGAAATAGTGGGAAAAAACAGACAAACTGGACTGTAACAAGACCTAAGCAGTAACAAGACCTAGACCAGGACAAAAACTCAACACTACGGACTCTGAAACTGAAATATGCAAAGGCTATGGCGCGGATGGGTTGTAGGACATGAAAACAATATGGCACTAGACTTATGGGACGAACACAAGGACACTTGAATGTGAACCTAACGGTATGTCTGAAGCATTGATTACCACTTGAGGAGAACAAGTGGGCACGATCTTCCGAAAGTTTCTGGTAACTATCGATTTGGTGGAGACGAGAGACATATCAATCCAGTTTGCGAACAACACAATTCGAAACCCTACAATTCTTTTTTTTGATATTTTTCTTTTACTTAGGAGCACTCAAGAAGTAACCACAGGAAATTTGAGCTTAAACAAGTGAATTACGTGGCCTGTGGAATTTTATGAAGATTGTGAAAAATATGAAAAAAAACTTTAGGAGGTGAAAACTCAAACTTCAGAGGCGAATTTGGGGATCCTATAATTGTCGAACCCGCCGTTGGGGGGGATAGAAAGATCCAAAAATTTTTTCTGATCGATTTTGATATATGGAACGTCAAAATTGGAGTTCGTATGCGAAAGTTATGGCTGTTTTACGAACGGACTCCGAATTAGAGGACAAAACGGTCCGGAAGTGGGAGAAATTTGCGATGGTGGCTAGAAATTGATGGAAATAGTGGGAAAAAACAGACAAACTGGAATGTAACAAGACCTAACCAGTAACAAGACCTCGACCAGGACACAAACTCAACACTACGGACTCTGAAACTGAAATATGCAAAGGCTATGGCGCGGATGGGTTGTAGGACATGAAAACAATATGGCACTAGACATATGCGACGAACACAAGGACACTTGAAACTAAGGGTAGATGTGAACCTAACGGCATGTCTGAAGCATTGATTACCACTTGAGGAGAATAAGTGTGGCCCGATATTCCGAAAGTTTCTGGTAACTATCGATTTGGTGGAAACGAGAGACATATCAATCCAGTTTGCGAACAACACAATTCGAAACCCTACAATTCTTTTTTTTGATATTTTTCTTTTACTTAGGAGCAATCAAGAAGTAACCACAAGAAATTTGAGCTTAAACAAGTGAAAGACGTGGCCTGTGGAAATTTTTGAAGATTGTGAAAAATATGAAAAAAACTTTAGGAGGTGAAAACTCAAACTTCAGAGGCAAATTTGGGGATTCTAAAATTGTCGAACCCGCCGTTGGCGGGGATAGACAGATACAAAAATTGTTTCTGATCGATTTGATTTTGATATATAGAATGTCAAAATTGGAGTTCGTATGCGAAAGTTATGGCTGTTTTACGAACGGACTCTGAATTAGAGGACAAAACGGTCCGGAAGTGGGAAAAAATTGCGGTGGTGGCTAGAAATTGATGGAAACAGTGGGAAAAACACACAAACTGGAATGTAATAAGACCTAACCAGTAACAAGACCTTGACGAGGACACAAACTCAACACTAGGGACTCTGAAACTGAAATATGCAAAGGCTATGGCGCGGATGGGTTGTAGGACATGAAAACAATATGGCAATAGACTTATGGGACGAACACAAGGACACTTCAAACTAAGGGTAGATGTGAACCTAACGATATGTCTGAAGCTTTGATTACCACTTCAGGAGAACAAGTGTGGCCCGATCTTCCGAAAGTTTCTGGTAACTATCGATTTGGTGGAAACGAGAGACATATCAATCCAGCTTGCGAACAACACAATTCGAAACCCTGCAATTCTTTTTATTTTTTTGATATTTTTCTTTTACTAAGGAGCACTCAAGAAGTAACCACAGGAAATTTGAGCTTAAACAAGTGAAAGACGTGGCCTGTGGAATTTTTTGAAGATTGTGAAAAATATGAAAAAAAATTAGGAGGTGAAAACTCAAACTTCAGAGGCGAATTTGGGGATTCTAAAATTGTCGAACCCGCCGTTGGTGGGATAGACAGATCCAAAAAAATTTTCTGATCGATTTTGATATATGGAACGTCAAAATTGGAGTTCGTATGCGAAAGTTATGGCTGTTTTACGAACGGACTCCGAATTAGAGGACAAAACGGTCCGGAAGTGGGAGAAATTTGCGATGGTGGCTAGAAATTGATGGAAATAGTGGGAAAAAACAGACAAACTGGACTGTAACAAGACCTAACCAGTAACAAGACCTCGACCAGGACACAAACTCAACACTACGGACTCTGAAACTGAAATATGCAAAGGCTATGGCGCGGATGGGTTGTAGGACATGAAAACAATATGGCAATAGACTTATGCGACGAACACAAGGACACTTCAAACTAAGGGTAGATGTGAACCTAACGATATGTCAGAAGCTTTGATTACCACTTCAGGAGAACAAGTGTGGCCCGATCTTCCGAAAGTTTCTCGTAACTATCGATTTGGTGGAAACGAGAGACATATCAATCCAGCTTGCGAACAACACAATTCGAAACCCTGCGATTCTTTTTATTTTTTTGATATTTTTCTTTTACTAAGGAGCACTCAAGAAGTAACCACAGGAAATTTGAGCTTAAACAAGTGAAAGACGTGGCCTGTGGAATTTTTTGAAGATTGTGAAAAATATGAAAAAAATTTAGGAGGTGAAAACTCAAACTTCAGAGGCGAATTTGGGGATTCTAAAATTGTCGAACCCGCCGTTGGTAACGGCGGGATAGACAGATCCAAAAAAATTTTCTGATCGATTTTGATATATGGAACGTCAAAATTGGAGTACGTATGCGAAAGTTATGGCTGTTTTACGAACGGACTCCGAATTAGAGGACAAAACGGTCGAGAAGTGGGAAAAATTTGCGGTGGTGGCTAGAAATTGATGGAAACAGTGGGAAAAAAACTGGACTGTAACAAGACCTGACCAGTAACAAGACCTAGACCAGGACAAAAACTCAACACTACGGACTCTGAAACTGAAATATGCAAAGGCTATGGCGCGGATGGGTTGTAGGACATGAAAACAATATTGCACTAGACTTGTGGGACGAACACAAGGACACTTGAAACTAAGGGTAGATGTGAACCTAACGGTATGTCTGAAGCATTGATTACCACTTGAGGAGAACAAGTGGGCCCGATCTTCCGAAAGTTTCTGGTAACTATCGATTTGGTGGAAACGAGAGACATATCAATCCAGTTTGCGAACAACACAATTCGAAACCCTATAATTCTTTTTTTTGATATTTTTACTTTACTTAGGAGCACTCAAGAAGTAACCACAGGAAATTTGAGCTTAAACAAGTGAAATACGTGGCCTGTGGAATTTTATGAAGATTGTGAAAAATATGAAAAAAACTTTAGGAGGTGAAAACTCAAACTTCAGAGGCGAATTTGGGGATCCAAAAATTGTTGAACCCACCTTTGGCAGGGATAGACAGATCCAAAAATTTTTTCTGATCGATTTTTATATATGGAACGTCAAAATTGGAGTTCGTATGCGAAAGTTATGGCTGTTTTACGAACAGATTCCGAATTAGAGGACAAAACGGTCCGGAAGTGGGAAAAATTTGCGGTGGTGGCTAGAAATTGATGGAAACAGTGGGAAAAAACACACAAACTAGACTGTAACAAGACCTAACCAGTAACAAGACCTCGACCAGGACACAAACTCAACACTACGGACTCTGAAACTGAAATATGCAAAGGCTATGGCGCGGAGGGTAGATGTGAACCTAACGGCATGTCTGAAGCATTGATTACCACTTGAGGAGAACAAGTGTGGCCCGATCTTCCGAAAGTTTCTGGTAACTATCGATTTGGTGGAAACGAGAGACATATCAATCCAGTTTGCGAACAACACAATTCGAAACCCTACAATTCTTTTTTTTTGATATTTTTCTTTTACTTAGGAGCACTCAAGAAGTAACCACAGGAAATTTGAGCTTAAACAAGTGAATTACGTGGCCTGTGGAATTTTATGAAAATTGTGAAAAATATGAAAAAAAACTTTAGGAGGTGAAAACTCAAACTTCAGAGGCGAATTTGGGGATCCTATAATTGTCGAACCCGCCGTTGGGGGGGATAGACAGATCCAAAAAATTTTTCTGATCGATTTTGATATATGGAACGTCAAAATTGGAGTTCGTATGCGAAAGTTATGGCTGTTTTACGAACGGACTCCGAATTAGAGGACAAAACGGTCCGGAAGTGGGAAAAATTTGCGATGGTGGCTAGAAATTGATGGAAACAGTGGGAAAAAACAGACAAACTGGACTGTAACAAGACCTAACCAGTAACAAGACCTCGACCAGGACACAAACTCAACACTACGGACTCTGAAACTGAAATATGCAAAGGCTATGGCGCGGATGGGTTGTAGGACATGAAAACAATATGGCAATAGACTTATGCGACGAACACAAGGACACTTCAAACTAAGGGTAGATGTGAACCTAACGATATGTCAGAAGCTTTGATTACCACTTCAGGAGAACAAGTGTGGCCCGATCTTCCGAAAGTTTCTGGTAACTATCGATTTGGTGGAAACGAGAGACATATCAATCCAGCTTGCGAACAACACAATTCGAAACCCTGCAATTCTTTTTATTTTTTTGATATTTTTCTTTTACTAAGGAGCACTCAAGAAGTAACCACAGGAAATTTGAGCTTAAACAAGTGAAAGACGTGGCCTGTGGAATTTTTTGAAGATTGTGAAAAATATGAAAAAAATTTAGGAGGTGAAAACTCAAACTTCAGAGGCGAATTTGGGGATTCTAAAATTGTCGAACCCGCCGTTGGTGGGATAGACAGATCCAAAAAAATTTTCTGATCGATTTTGATATATGGAACGTCAAAATTGGAGTTCGTATGCGAAAGTTATGGCTGTTTTACGAACGGACTCCGAATTAGAGGACAAAACGGTCCGGAAGTGGGAGAAATTTGCGATGGTGGCTAGAAATTGATGGAAATAGTGGGAAAAAACAGACAAACTGGAATGTAACAAGACCTAACCAGTAACAAGACCTCGACCAGGACACAAACTCAACACTACGGACTCTGAAACTGAAATATGCAAAGGCTATGGCGCGGATGGGTTGTAGGACATGAAAACAATATGGCACTAGACATATGCGACGAACACAAGGACACTTGAAACTAAGGGTAGATGTGAACCTAACGGCATGTCTGAAGCATTGATTACCACTTGAGGAGAATAAGTGTGGCCCGATATTCCGAAAGTTTCTGGTAACTATCGATTTGGTGGAAACGAGAGACATATCAATCCAGTTTGCGAACAACACAATTCGAAACCCTACAATTCTTTTTTTTGATATTTTTCTTTTACTTAGGAGCAATCAAGAAGTAACCACAAGAAATTTGAGCTTAAACAAGTGAAAGACGTGGCCTGTGGAAATTTTTGAAGATTGTGAAAAATATGAAAAAAACTTTAGGAGGTGAAAACTCAAACTTCAGAGGCAAATTTGGGGATTCTAAAATTGTCGAACCCGCCGTTGGTGCAAGCGGGATAGACACATCCAAAAAAATTTTCTGATCGATTTTGATATATGGAACGTCAAAATTGGAGTACGTATGCGAAAGTTATGGCTGTTTTACGAACGGACTCCGAATTAGAGGACAAAACAGTCCGGAAGTGGGAAAAATTTGCGATGGTGGCTAGAAATTGATGGAAACAGTGGGAAAAAACAGACAAACTGGACTGTAACAAGACCTAACCAGTAACAAGACCTCGACCAGGACACAAACTCAACACTACGGACTCTGAAACTGAAATATGCAAAGGCTATGGCGCGGATGGGTTGTAGGACATGAAAACAATATGGCAATAGACTTATGCGACGAACACAAGGACACTTCAAACTAAGGGTAGATGTGAACCTAACGGTATGTCTAAAGCATTGATTACCCCTTGAGGAGAACAAGTGGGCACGATCTTCCGAAAGTTTCTGGTAACTATCGATTTGGTGGAGACGAGAGACATATCAATCCAGTTTGCGAACAACACAATTCGAAACCCTACAATTCTTTTTTTTTGATATTTTTCTTTTACTTAGGAGCACTCAAGAAGTAACCACAGGAAATTTGAGCTTAAACAAGTTAATTACGTGGCCTGTGGAATTTTATGAAGATTGTGAAAAATATGAAAAAAAAACTTTAGGAGGTGAAAACTCAAACTTCAGAGGCGAATTTGGGCATCCTATAATTGTCGAACCCGCCGTTGGGGGGGATAGACAGATCCAAAAATTTTTTCTGATCGATTTTGATATATGGAACGTCAAAATTGGAGTTCGTATGCGAAAGTTATGGCTGTTTTACGAACGGACTCCGAATTAGAGGACAAAACGGTCCGGAAGTATGAAAAATTTGCGATGGTGGCTAGAAATTGATGGAAATAGTGGGAAAAAACGGACAAACTGGACTGTAACGAGACCTAACCAGTAACAAGACCTAGACCAGGACAAAAACTCAACACTACGGACTCTGAAACTGAAATATGCAAAGGCTATGGCGCGGATGGGTTGTAGGACATGAAAACAATATGGCACAAGACTTATGGGACGAACACAAGGACACTTGAAACTAAGGGTAGATGTGAACCTAACGGTATGTCTGAAGCATTGATTACCACTTGAGGAGAACAAGTGGGCACGATCTTCCGAAAGTTTCTGGTAACTATCGATTTGGTGGAGACGAGAGACATATCAATCCAGTTTGCGAACAACACAATTCGAAACCCTACAATTCTTTTTTTTGATATTTTTCTTTTACTTAGGAGCACTCAAGAAGTAACCACAGGAAATTTGAGCTTAAACAAGTTAATTACGTGGCCTGTGGAATTTTATGAAGATTGTGAAAAATATGAAAAAAAACTTTAGAGGTGAAAACTCAAACTTCAGAGGCGAATTTGGGGATCCTATAATTGTCGAACCCGCTGTTGGGGGGGATAGACAGATCCAAAAAAATTTTCTGATCGATTTTGATATATGGAACGTCAAAATTGGAGTTCGTATGCGAAAGTTATGGCTATTTTACGAACGGACTCCGAATTAGAGGACAAAACGGTCCGGAAGTGGGAAAAATTTGCGATGGTGGCTAGAAATTGATGGAAATAGTGGGAAAAAACAGACAAACTGGACTGTAACAAGACCTAACCAGTAACAAGACCTAGACCAGGACAAAAACTCAACACTACGGACTCTGAAACTGAAATATGCAAAGGCTATGGCGCGGATGGGTTGTAGGACATGAAAACAATATGGCACTAGACTTATGGGACGAACACAAGGACACTTGAAACTAAGGGTAGATGTGAACCTAACGGTATGTCTGAAGCATTGATTACCACTTGAGGAGAACAAGTGGGCACGATCTTCCGAAAGTTTCTGGTAACTATCGATTTGGTGGAGACGAGAGACATATCAATCCAGTTTGCGAACAACACAATTCGAAACCCTACAATTCTTTTTTTTGATATTTTTCTTTTACTTAGGAGCACTCAAGAAGTAACCACAGGAAATTTGAGCTTAAACAAGTTAATTACGTGGCCTGTGGAATTTTATGAAGATTGTGAAAAATATGAAAAAAAACTTTAGGAGGTGAAAACTCAAACTTCAGAGGCGAATTTGGGGATCCTATAATTGTCGAACCCGCTGTTGGGGGGGATAGACAGATCCAAAAAATTTTTCTGATCGATTTTGATATATGGAACGTCAAAATTGGAGTTCGTATGCGAAAGTTATGGCTGTTTTACGAACGGACTCCGAATTAGAGGACAAAACGGTCCGGAAGTGGGAAAAATTTGCGATGGTGGCTAGAAATTGATGGAAATAGTGGGAAAGAACAGACAAACTGGACTGTAACAAGACCTAACCAGTAACAAGACCTAGACCAGGACAAAAACTCAACACTACGGACTCTGAAACTGAAATATGCAAAGGCTATGGCGCGGATGGGTTGTAGGACATGAAAACAATATGGCACTAGACTTATGGGACGAACACAAGGACACTTGAAACTAAGGGTGGATGTGAACCTAACGGTATGTCTGAAGCATTGATTACCACTTGAGGAGAACAAGTGGGCACGATCTTCCGAAAGTTTCTGGTAACTATCGATTTGGTGGAGACGAGAGACATATCAATCCAGTTTGCGAACAACACAATTCGAAACCCTACAATTCTTTTTTTTGATATTTTTCTTTTACTTAGGAGCACCCAAGAAGTAACCACAGGAAATTTGAGCTTAAACAAGTGAAAGACGTGGCGTGTGGAATTTTTTGAAGATTGTGAAAAATATGAAAAAAATTTAGGAGGCGAAAACTCAAACTTCAGAGGCGAATTTGGGGATTCTAAAATTGTTGAACCCGCCGTTGGCGGGATAGACAGATCCAAAAAAATTTTCTGATCGATTTTGATATATGGAACGTCAAAATTGGAGTTCGTATGCGAAAGTTATGGCTGTTTTACGAACGGACTCCGAATTAGAGGACAAAACGGTCCGGAAGTGGGAAAAATTTGCGATGGTGGCTAAAAATTGATGGAAATAGTGGGAAAAAACAGACAAACTGGACTGTAACAAGACCTAACCAGTAACAAGACCTCGACCAGGACACAAACTCAACACTACGGACTCTGAAACTGAAATATGCAAAGGCTATGGCGCGGATGGGTTGTAGGACATGAAAACAATATGGCACTAGACTTATGCGACGAACACAAGGACACTTGAAACTAAGGGTAGATGTGAACCTAACGGCATGTCTGAAGCATTGATTACCACTTGAGGAGAACAAGTGTGGCCCGATCTTCCGAAAGTTTTTGGTAACTATCGATTTGGTGGAAACGAGAGACATATCAATCCAGTTTGCGAACAACACAATTCGAAACCCTACAATTCTTTTTTTTGATATTTTTCTTTTACTTAGGAGCACTCAAGAAGTAACCACAGGAAATTTGAGCTTAAACAAGTTAATTACGTGGCCTGTGGAATTTTATGAAGATTGTGAAAAATATGAAAAAAAAACTTTAGGAGGTGAAAACTCAAACTTCAGAGGCGAATTTGGGGATCCTATAATTGTCGAACCCGCTGTTGGGGGGGATAGACAGATCCAAAAAATTTTTCTGATCGATTTTGATATATGGAACGTCAAAATTGGAGTTCGTATGCGAAAGTTATGGCTGTTTTACGAACGGACTCCGAATTAGAGGACAAAACGGTCCGGAAGTGGGAAAAATTTGCGATGGTGGGTAGAAATTGATGGAAATAGTGGGAAAAAATAGACAAACTGGACAGTAACGAGACCTAACCAGTAACAAGACCTAGACCAGGACAAAAACTCAACACTACGGACTCTGAAACTGAAATATGCAAAGGCTATGGCGCGGCTGGGTTGTAGGACATGAAAACAATATGGCACTAGACTTATGGGACGAACACAAGGACACTTGAAACTAAGGGTAGATGTGAACCTAACGGTATGTCTGAAGCATTGATTACCACTTGAGGAGAACAAGTGGGCACGATCTTCTGAAAGTTTCTGGTAACTATCGATTTGGTGGAAACGAGAGACATATCAATCCAGTTTGCGAACAACACAATTCGAAACCCTACAATTCTTTTTTTTGATATTTTTCTTTTACTTAGGAGCACTCAAGAAGTAACCACAGGAAATTTGAGCTTAAACAAGTTAATTACGTGGCCTGTGGAATTTTATGAAGATTGTGAAAAATATGAAAAAAAACTTTAGGAGGTGAAAACTCAAACTTCAAAGGCGAATTTGGGGATCCTATAATTGTCGAACCCGCCGTTGGGGGGGATAGACAGATCCAAAAATTTTTTCTGATCGATTTTGATATATGGAACGTCAAAATTGGAGTTCGTATGCGAAAGTTATGGCTGTTTTACGAACGGACTCCGAATTAGAGGACAAAACGGTCCGGAAGTGGGAAAAATTTGCGATGGTGGCTAGAAATTGATGGAAATAGTGGGAAAAAATAGACAAACTGGACAGTAACGAGACCTAACCAGTAACAAGACCTAGACCAGGACAAAAACTCAACACTACGGACTCTGAAACTGAAATATGCAAAGGCTATGGCGCGGCTGGGTTGTAGGACATGAAAACAATATGGCACTAGACTTATGGGACGAACACAAGGACACTTGAAACTAAGGGTAGATGTGAACCTAACGGTATGTCTGAAGCCTTGATTACCACTTGAGGAGAACAAGTGGGCACGATCTTCCGAAAGTTTCTGGTAACTATCGATTTGGTGGAGACGAGAGACATATCAATCCAGTTTGCGAACAA